>NW_017536141.1:83663-108868 GCF_001853355.1 Bactrocera latifrons | reverse complement strand
GAAATTTGAATTTTGTTATCTACTTTTTTTAGTATATTTGCACAGTATAACAGAAATACAAAAAATTAATATATTTAAAATTCTAATATTCAATACATTCTGATGGATTAAAGAATTCCCGTCATACGTTTTTCTTTGAAAATATTAATAGCGGGTATTCGAAATATTGTTCTACTATATTCGTGGTAATTCCTTGTAATCAAAGTATGTGACCACCATACCAACATACAAATGAACTACGTAACAAGCAACAAGYGTCGCGCAGCTGAACCGCACAAACATTAGCGAAAATTTTATGAAAAGTAATACAGAAAAACTCGACTAGAGTTGCTTGGACTTGTGTCGCTCGTGTGAACGCACTGAGCGGCACCAAGAGATAATTTGCCAATAAACCATTACCGTTTGAACGCAGTATAATAGATATTATGTAAGCATATGCTGCTACAAATTCATGCATTGCGACAGACGTTTGCTAATAGTAAACACTCATATTAACGTAGTAAATAAACTAAGGATATTTGTTCGCAGGCTAACTAGTCCAATGGCGGCTATGATTAATGTGCGAATACGAATACTATTTGCTCACATGACGTACGGCTTAAATGATTATCAAAATACACGTACACGTACGTACATACGTACGTACATGCAAAAAAAAAGAGTGCACCGCAACAGAGTTTATTCTGGTACCAACTAATAATTTAGGAACATTTTATAATTGTGACATACATCCATATACGAAGACGTATACATTAATATTTATTAATTCTTGTGAATACTATATATGCATGGTACAATTGCAGACGAGCTTGATAACATAGGTGAGAGGTTGTATACCTTTATTTGCAATATCATTATATTCGTATTGTGTTCTTTGTGTCTGCAGAGAACCTTCTGCGTTATCAGAAGTATATTTATAAAATTATATGGGTATACTATATCTACGTACATTAATGTGTAAGTACATTTGTATGTTATAGAGGACGTGCAGTGAAATAGAAATACGGTGCTATAATATTTCGCGGTTAAGTATTTTTTGTATTCTGTGTTACTTGATTATTAACTAAAAAATATAAGTTGTTTTAATGAGCAACCAAAATGTCTTCACGAATGTGATTAATTGTTATCCCTAAATGAGATAATCCAAAGGCGACGACCATAGAGCTTAGAAAAAGAAAAATACTGGAGTGCAGAATTTTTTCCCTATTTTTATAATTTCACATCTCATGTCGTAACACACTGTCAAAATTGACAATTATATTTCTGAATGCTTGAGCCGCGTTATTGTGGGCTATTAAAGGATATGGAAATTTGACAAATGTGGCACTCCCTTGAACGTTCTCTAATGCAGTATGCTTTCACTAAAATGGCTATGCAGACCACTTAATTTGAAATTAAAAGAGAGGCATTTTTCTCTCAGCTGATATGTTGTAAATGTGGCCGTGTGTAAATTTCATCAACTTGGCTGAGAATTTTTCCTATTTTAAAGAAAAAAATATGGTTCAATAAAACTAAGGTCAACACTTTAATTAAAATTTGACATAAACTTTAATTTCTGGACTAGCGTATTTAAACTGCGCAAATCGAATCAATTAAATTTGTTTCGAGTATAAAGTATTGTGTGCTTGAAAGCTGTATGTTTACGACTCGAAAAGTTTCAATAGCAAATTTTACCGTATAAGAACTACCGACTTTGCTTGAATTTTTTTTGTTACCAATGGAATCACAGCTACGGAATCATTCAAAATGGTGCAGAAGTGTTTTGAGGTGTCAACTTTATCACACAACAACACAAATATTTGAGTGGCACAAAGCCTTATGTGAGTCTTCCATCCACTTCTACTAATGCCGATAACTTCGAAAAATTTGAAGAAACAGTGCTTGAAAAAGTGTATGTAAATGTATGTCGTTAAATTAATTACTCACTGATATGATTCATGTTAGGCGTTTTAAGACAATAATGTTAACCATTAATACCAAAATGGAAGTAATATTAGAACATTAGATATCTTTTACTCAATTTGCGATTGAAAACTCAATTGTTTGTGTGGTGGAACATGTCTTTAATTCTTAAGCTAGCAACAACTTATATAATTTGGCATTACATTAGAAATAATTTTATATAACAGCCTTTAATACCACATCCTTCAATATAATTAAAATAATATTATTAAAACCATTAAAAATTACGGTAAATCTTCTGAATTCCTTTTCTTATTATTATGAAATATTTTTCACGTTCAAAATTTGATTTTATAACCATCAACTTGAAGCCATAAACATCAGTAATATAATTGTGTACACATTTAGCTTTTGATCGAAAGTAACGTGTGCTGGGTTAGCGGTAACTTTTTCGATAGCCTTTTTTTGACAGATCACGCTTGAGTCATGTCCAGTTGTCATATTATTTTTTTCAATATTATTTGGCATTTCAACATGGAAAGGACTACGCCTGAATAACGTTTACAAACAACTGCAAAGTGCAACTTTATTACGAAAATTCGCGTTGGATAATATTCGAACGAATAGATCACGTCCACCACGGAGTGAAGAAAGTGTAGTAGCCGCAGCTGAGAGTGTACGCGAAGACCGTAAACAATGGACTCGGTGGCTCAGGGAACCTCAAAATGGATCACCCTTTACTTCAACTGCATTTCCAGCTCTAAGGATGCTTTCAGAGTGGACGCTTAAATCCGAGCCATAGGCAAAGCTGACGAATTAGTGCAAAACTGTGCGCGTACATTTTCCTACAAAACGCATGGACATCGCAGAGTGAAATCTGTCCGGAATCGAGCCTAAAGCTGTCTCGCCTGTTGCATAGTTCATTTATAAGTTGGTCTCATATTTTGCTTACAAGGAATTACCATGCATGTGGTAGAAACATATTTTCAAGGGAAAACTAATTACGGGAATTCTCTAGTCCATCAGAATTGATTAAATACCCCTAAATTTATAATGGCATTTCCTAACCTATCAGGAAGTAATAAATACCCCTATTTTTTTCTTTTATGCTTAAAACAAACTTTGTACTCGGCTCGGCTTTGAGTGCGCAGTCTGCAGGCACCTTAAGAAATTTACTTACCTTTTCATTTCTGCTTCTGGACTACATATATTTGAAATTTGATGAGGCTAGTTCGTTTTTCTCGTTCTAAAAATAATTGCAAAATAAAATTCTCGTAGTTCTGAAAATTTAAGTTAACACTTTTTTGTTAAAGTAAATGTCGGACAATAAATTTAACACCTGGGGCAGCAATTCTGTCAGACTTATTATAATTTAATTGTAAATTATATGAATATTCAGAATATTCGCATCCCTTATTAAATTTTTACAAGAGTCTCATCTAAAGTCATATCGTGTTTGGGATATGATTGCTGTATTTCACACCAAGTTATAGAACAATGGTTAGAATATATACGAACTTGAAAACCACAAAAATACGAAGAAAAATAGAAAAAGAGATAAGGTTTTAATTTAAATTTTACAGATGCAGAGAAAAGTAGGTCGAACCAATGATCAGATTAGTTCAAACATATTTAAGTAGCAGACAATTTTCTTTTGCAATAAACAACCATTTGTTTCTGGAACTGATGAGGAATCCGGCTGCCGTTTTCTATTAGCTTAAAGAATACAACTCCCATCTATTAAAAATAAAGTACGAAGCGAATATTGTATACAGCCGCAACAGCTACAAAATCGATATACTATAAGTTCAGAGCTTTTTCAGTATCGCTAAAAATCCTTAAAAATGTCCTCGCATAAACAATCCGAAAATGTATTATAGTACAATATAAATAATTACTACCCCTTTTTAACACTTTAAGAATTTATTTATCGGCTGGCTTGTAACTAGAATAAAAATATTTTGTACGCATACGGTCGCCCATGGTGAAATTAAATAAAACCATGCAGTATGGTGTTTTTGTTATATGATAATTTATTTGGGATTCAGTACATTAGGTGTTGTTTTTAAATAATGACAAAAAAACTTACTTTTACAAAATTTATGTATTTTAGTTTGTATTAATTTACAACAATAAAATTGTTTATATGCGTGTCTACGAATTTGTGTAATATGCTGTTAGCTATAAAATAGTTTCAGCCTAGTCTTCTTACCTCTGCAAAAAAAATTAAGTAAGTTTTATTGAATACGAAGTTCACAAGTTCATTAAAATACAAGCATACGCGAAAAAATGTTAGCACAAATTTACGAAAATAATTTTAAAAATTGATAGATATTGGTAGTATGTGTTACAATCATTTGTATGTATGTATTATTMACAATTATGCTTAATTTTTAAATCTTTAGGTAATAATATATGATAATATTTTATTAAACATATGCATGTATAGTTTCGTAAGTACATATGTACGAATCACGTAACTAGACGAAAATATTCTCACAAAAGCGTACTATTACATACATAAGTACATATAATTTATTGACATTTAGCTAAAACTATACTCTTAGTATACAAAAACGAGTCCAGTCATATCCAAGTTGCAAATAGTAAACTTCCGTGTCATTAATGAACCTCTTAAACAGTTCAATATCGCTAATTTCTTATAAAAAACGCGTGTGTAAAATCACCATCAGCTATCAGTTAACTATCAATCAAAAGTTCATCATTACAAATTCAGTTCGAATGCTTAATGTACATTGTGTATATGTTTGCTTATGTTTCTTATAATGTATTAACTCTTTGGAGGTTTGCCAGCAGTCCTCGTTTGAGTGGAGTACTTGGGTGTTGAAGTCAGAGGTAGGCCGCGTTGTTCTTGGCTGCATCCTTTGAGCCAACAACCACACCCTCTGTCACCACCGCCAATCCATTGCCCATAGCTCTGTTACTGCCATTTGCTGCGTTGACATCGTCACCTACAATCAAAACCTTACCCACGCCATCGGGTGCCACCAATTCACCACTCAATCCATCCAGACCCAGAGACACATCACCGGGTATCTTCGGTTTGGGACGATGTGTGTCAACTGCATCAATTGGCAGTTTAATGTGCTCCACCTTGCAGCCATAAGCTACCGGTGTCAGCTTGATGACTGTATGCAGCGGCACAAATAAATATGGCAGCTCATCGGCAGACTTATCCAAGAAGTAAGCAAATAAACAACGCAAAACCGCTTGATGCGATACTACCAACACATTACCTTGACGTTCTAACTCCATTATGACCGGCTCAAGACGCGCTACCAAATCCTCATAGCTTTCTCCGCGTGGATAACGATAAGCAAACTTGTTTAAGTCGCGTGCCTTGAACTCTTCAGGGAATTTTTCTTTGATCTGTTCGTAGGTCATCTCCTCACAATGACCGGCATCAATCTCATTTAGCGCCTTCCAGCGTTCTTGAGGTGCCTTTACATCTGCCACTGTCTGAATAGCACGTTTCATCCACGAAGTCCAAACTCGTAATCCATCAATGTGCTGCTGTTCAATGTACGAAGATAATGCCTTAGCGTATTGGCGACCACGTTCACTAAGATTCGAATCGCCACCAATAAGCCCCTTAAGATTATGTTCACTTTCGCCATGACGTGTCAAATATATAGTACGTGGAGTTATGTGGGTGTTCATCAAGTAGTAAACTATACGTGATTCTACATGACCCTCATTGTTATACACCACAGTCTTTTTACCTGCATTATAAATTTTCAAAAAGCTAAGATGCGATTCCGTTTCCTCATCAATCGGTTGGTAGCGCTCTTCGTAGTGTTCAATACGTTGTAAAAAGTCGCGTACCACAAGTTCTGTGTTCATATTGTAATAATCGGGCGAGCTCACCTTTACTTCTTTAATATTTTGTTCGATAATATTTGGATCGTCACAGATAGATTCCACGAAGAACAAGCGGAAGTTATGTTGTTTAACGACTGTATCGTAGATTAGTTGACGACGATCACATGTCGAGTTTGTCGCATCAAACACGGCAACGCTGCCCAGACCGCTCAGCAGCCATTCGCAGGAGTCGTGAAGTGCATGGTTAGCGCAGCGATTCCGTATGGCCATTGCTTCTTCATTATCAGCGCGGAAAAATTCGTGTGACTTGTAGGCTGTGGTTGCACAACGACGGTATTCGCCTAAATTGAAGACGCGCGTCGAAATGCCTATCCAATTCAAGTAACGCGCCAGTTTTTTCGAGATAAAAGTTTTACCACGAGCCGGCAAACCGACCATGGCAATGACATGCGGCGTAGTAACGTCAGTTATGGCGCGTTCACCTCGCACCGGAAATGGTTTAGTCATTACCGTTTCAGATGTCGGTGGTAGCAATTTGCGCAATTCATCAGACATAACGCTAGGACAGACATGCAACTCATTTCCGATGGCAAGATCGGCTGTTTTCTTCAATTGATTGAGCGAGGTGGTACGCACGCGCAGCGAGGGTGATGTGTTGAAGGGCATATCCATTATGCTAGTGGCGGTCACAGAGCGTACAAGGGACTGGTTTCTGATTGCAGCGGCAACGATAGATGCTGTGGAGGAGAGCAGTAGGGAATTTGTGAGGGTCAATTGGGTTTGTGTCTCTTGATTGTTGAACTTTTCAATAGACGTTTGGGGAAAGGATGCTGAGGTGGTTGATGAGCAAGGTGATGTGGAGGCGGATGATGAATATGAATCGATAATAGATGGAGGCGGCGTGGGCGGCGGTGTTGGAGATACAACCAAAAGTGGTTGTTTCGTCGTCCGCGATTGGTCGTGTATATGTGCTTGAGTGTTAGTGCTAGGTGCGCTAGACTGAGCTTGTCTGTAAGAAGATGATGAAAATGTTGTCAATGTATCTGCTGTCAATGATAACGCAGTGGGGGACTGTGATGGTGCCGTCGCAGTCTTCGTCGTTGTTGACGAATTGTTAGTGTTTAATGAATCCAGTTCGTTTAATGATGATGATATAACTGGCGTAGATAATGACAATGGAGATGGTGATGGAGATGATGATGATGTTGATGATGATGATGATGATGATATTGATGATTCTGATGATACGATTACATTGATACGTTCAATAGTATTCATAAATAGTCCTTTTAAACTTCAAACTTAGACAATATAAATCAAAAAATATATTAAGTTCTCTATAAAGCTAGCTAACTTTTGCGGTATACCACGTTGCGAGAGTTACAATTATGGAATTTTAAGTATATAAATGTTGCCTAAAAAATTGATAATATTTTAAAATTTTCTTATTTTATTAATGTAGTCTGTATTTCGTTTCTAACGAAATTTGGTGGGTGGACGTTGTGAATATTTAAAGATGCTTTGGCCGGCCAGTGCGTAAAACATAAATTTAACTACACCCTGTATTCTGCCTGTTTGCCTGCCTGCAGGCCGCTTGGCCAAGCCTATTGTATGTAGAGTAGTCTCCTGGTTCTTTTATGTTGGCAGAAAGTCTGAAACAGTTTTCTCTATAAGTTTCACTGCTTTCGTTTCGTATTGAGTTCGGTTTGGTTAGACTTTTTACTTGTGCGATTTGCTTTCTGCAAATAAAATTCAGAACAAAAAGAAATTTCCATATAAACACTATAAAAATCGCATATGAATACAACGCCAAAGAGGTAGAGGATGAGTGTATTCATATATTTATTATTGAAGGATGAAATCGAAAGTAAAATTTTAAGACAGTTCTTACTAAATTCCATACTCCAACAAAAACGTACAGTGAGAAACAAAAAAAAAACGCTATTAAATCATATTTAAACACCAACTAAGCAAATGTAGATTTCAAGATGCGGCCTAACTTTTAAAGTTATATTTTGGTATTCAAACTATATAACGAACGTTTGTTAAAAAAATATTATTTTATATTGAAGTCCTACTCGCGCCCTACCTTGACTCATCGTGTCCGATTTTCTTCTTTCCAAATCTGCACTGCTATTATCTTCCTTAATTGTGGCAAAACGCCACTTGCTGACTTGACCAGTGGTATCCGATTTCCTTCTCTGCATAATTGCAGTTTAATTCCAATTTCTATCTAAGTGAACTTGAAAGAATTCCGTGTAAAGTGAGTTATTAGTTAACAGTGGCGGTAAATCAATAACTGTTTACACATGAACCATTTTATACAGTTTTGTGGGTCCCATTGGTCTGATAACTTATCAACTACACGAGTTCGGGTCAGGAAAAGATCAAACCTAATCAGTAGGCAACACCTATGTATACGCGCATCATACGATATTCCTGTTTTCTATGGGTGTAATTATAGAAATTCTGAGTTACAAGAAAACACAAACAGTATAAAAAAGTAAAAGGCTATAAGAGAGGAAGTAATCATGACGCACAACCTGAATATTGAAAATTAATTTAAATGTATGTGAATGCATTTTTATATAAATGCGTGCGCAATTGATTCCGTGCTAACGGTACTACTGCCGACAACATTGCAAGTCAAATATATATATATTTCCTTAAACCTGCACATTGATGAGAATCAATATTGCTACGTGACACGCATTTATTGGCTTTCTCTAATTTCGTGTATTTCATAATTTTGGCGCTAATCATCGACACATACGAAACGAACATATTTCGCATTAAATTTTACAAAGCTAGTTGTAACGACTTGCTGTTATTTCTAAAGTATTAGGCAATTTAATTATATCATATTTTATACAAAATCATACAAAATAACCAAATGACATTCACAAGGACTACTTTTGAAACTATTTACTCAACCAATCACTTCTTTTCTATTTTCATACACTTAAACATAGGTAAGTTCACACAAAAAATTAATCACCGTCTGAAATCGAAAAATTCAAATGAATGCGAATAGACAGGGAATGAAGTAGGCAGGGCGAATAACTAACGAAGAACGCAGAATACAAACACGTGTTGCCCGCAAAATGTTTATTTCTATACTGACATTTAGTTTTTCAAATAAGAAAACTTCTGTTTTACTACACCGCTAAAAACAAATCGTCATCTGAAATGCAAAATAACGTATCATCGAAAATTCGAAATTGAGTGTCTTATTGATTACGCTTCACTACTTCAAATTACATACATAATACTACATATGTTCAACATTTTCAGGTTCTGCTGTCAGATAGAAACCACATTTAACCCATGTTAAATTTTTTTTTCACTCATGTTCCATTTTATTTCGTGTTTCATTCATGCCACTGTAAATTTCCGATTTGATTGTTGCGTTATTTTGCACTTCAGGTGACGAAATGCACACACTAAACACGTATTCGTATACAGTTACTTCCATGAATAATCGGGTAAGACATTTGCTCTACAAAAGTATATAAAATTAAGCAGCCGTCTGAAGTAATTATTAAATTTTTTTATTTTATTTAACGCATCCAGCAAAAACACAAAGAACAATTATTTAAAGCTATTGTGAATCAAGTAACTCTTTAATGAGTTTGAGTTGAGTAAGAGCATATTCAGATTATTCAAAGTGCTAACCGTGTTTGTGTATGTGGCAATCTCGTCAGGTCTAGAACTACACTTGGAAAGTTCTGAATTTCTGAACATGTATCAATAAATTTAAGAGAAATAATATAAAATATTCGCACAAAATAATGATGTTATGGACGCTTGCGGCCACAAATAGTAAATTACGGCATCTCATCAACATACTGCCCCTCATGAATAAAATTTCAAAAAAGTTGTTCCAACTACGGAAATTAATAGCAAAAGATGAAAAGAAAGAAACTATAATAAAGTAAAATATAATTTATTTCGTACAATAAGGGAATTTATACCCTTAACCACACATTTTTGACGATTTTTTAGGCGCAAATCATTAAAAAACAAATATCTTGTTACGTTGTTAAGGTAATAACCGAAGTTTATTAACTATTTAACTACCATACTATAATCAATGTAAATTTTGGCATTCTATTGGCTTTATAATCGCGCTTTTATAGATACGCAATAAGAGTATTAATCTTCTATAAACACTAACTATAATTTTGGTTATCTAAACATGTAAATATGTATTTTTATACTGTAAATAAAATCCAAGTTTTTTTTTTTATAAATAAACAACATCAATCAAAAAACTCTATAAATATCCTTATCGCATTTCGCCGTAAAAAATAACTAAAAACTATATTTTATTTACTGAAGTTTTTGAGTGTATTAATAATAGAACATATCTTTGGGAACACGAAACAAATACTGATGCGTATTTTTATCCGAAACCCATTAATTCTTCCTTTTCCGGTTTTTATACTCTCGCAACAAAGTTGCTAAAGAGAGTATTATAGTTTTGTTCACAAAACTGTTGTTTATAAGTCCTAAAACTAAAAGAGTTAGATATACCAAAGTGATCAGGGTGACGAGTAGAGTTGAAATCCGTATGACTGTCTGTCCGTCCGTCCGTGCAAGCTGTAACTTGAGTAAAAATTGAGATATCATGACGAAACTTGGTACACGTATTTCTAGGCTTAATAGGAAGAAGTTCGAAGATGGGCAAAATCGGCCCACAATTTGTTTGGAAAAGTGGACGTGGCCCCGCCCCTACTAAGTTTTTTGTACATATCTCATAAACTCCTATAGCTATATCAACCAAACTCTACAGAGTCGTTTTCTACAGTTCAAAAATGGAAGAAATCGGATAATAACCACGCCCACCTCAAAAAGGTTATGTTGAAAATCACTAAAAGTGCGTTAACCGACTAACAAAAAACGTCAGAAACACTAAATTTTACGGAAACAATGGCAGAGGGAAGCTACACCCAGGCTTTTTTTAAAAATTGAAAATGGGCGTGGCATCGCACACTTAAGGACCAAAAACCATATCTCAGGAACTACTCGACCGATTTCAATAAAATTCGGTATGTAATATTTTCTTAACACTGACTGATGACATGTACGAAATATGGGTGAAATCGGTTCACAACCACGCCTTCTTCCAATATAACGCTATTTTGAATTCCACATGATGCCTTCTCTGTATAATATATCCATTAGGAACCAATGATGATAGCGGAATAAARCTTTACACAAATACGGTATTTGATGCGAGAGTATAAAATGTTCGGTGACACCCGAACTTAGCCCTTCCTTACTTGTTTTTTACAATTTTATATGCATACAATAAAGGTACATATCCGTATGTACGTGATATACACGGCATGCTCTGATAACAGCGCTTCAGACAATCGACTTTTACAATCAAAGATAATGAATTGTAATTGTAATAAATATATTGATGTCAACAATAGAAAACTACATCATACTCATACATATTTACATAAGGCAATTACAAATTGTTTCTTTGAATGAATTTGCAATGATTGAAAACTCTTTTTAGTTAGATCATCCTCTCACAAACTGGTCTCAATGCGGAATTTTATCATCAAAAACAAAAAAACTTTATAATAACATATTTAAAAGAATCTATGACTTATTTTTACAAGCAAATTCGAAAACATGACTATCGAGCAACACAATCAAAGAAATATGTTTATTTAATATTTTTGTTATTTGAAAATATTCATTAAAAAAAGTTGTAGCTTTTTCTAAGTTTTTTTTTTATAATTTGAGCTCTTTTGATGGATAGAATTTCAACCTACAGCACACAAATCACTTTATGAAATTCTTTAAAGCTGAATTTTTAAAAAGAAAATGTAATTTACACTCTAGCGCTCAGTATCCGTAAACTGAAATTGACATGTTTTGAGAAAACCATTGTTTGCAATTAGAAAAGTCTATTGAAATTTTCAGAATTTTTGAGTATATAATTAAATATAAACGTTTGTTTAGATTTATAACTTATACGTACGACATTAAATTTGTGTAGACAACATTTGAACCTTTTGCTTAAAATAATTTTTTCATGCACACGGAACATATGTGCATAAGCTCAATAGGCGCTCATACTGATGCATATGGCAAATAAACATGTATACATACATACATAGGTATGTAAACAAAGAAATGCAATTACTTGTAACATTAGGAAGGCAATAAAGGTGAACAATTCCCCACCACTAGCTCTGACTGCACATCGTAGAAATATTCGGCTTAATTGTGTTTGGTTAAAAAATAAATAAAAATATAATTTAAATCCAAAATTTGTATACAGTTATGGACAGAGAAATAGTACACTTTTAAAATAAATTATTCAAATCAGTATTTAGTTTTAAAGTGCATCGCAATAATTTCCTACGTTAGTGCAGGTTTCGCCTTCCACAACTTAAAACGGTAAGCTGGTGCAGTTATCATGCTTACTTTCAATCGCAACGTAACAAAAATTGATTGCACCAAGAAATAGCGCACATTTGGTTATTTATACATTAATTGGCAGTTGTGGCAAAAAGACATTAGACTGTAGACTGTAGCTGTATTTAAAAAATGGGTAGAAAATGGCATTGTACTCTGGAAAAGAAAAGAATGGGGTTTGATATACACAAAAAACGATGGTTTGAAATCCTCCCTAGAGAGTATGTCTGAAATAAATGAGAAATTTGAGTTTAGCGTATCCAGTTGGTTTTCTCAGTAGCTGCAAATATGACGTTGCCGCTCCGATCCGTGAAACAATTACTTCGGCGACAGCTACGAACCATGTGACATATGCGTAAAGTGAGCTTAGGTATTCGGTTAATATAGTAGCTTAAACATGTCTCGGAGCGGAAAGTGAAAAACTAGCTCACTGCAGAAAGTATTAACGTCTGGAGCTGACCAGAATAAAGTCCCATTAAACATTTAAGGAGCGAAGTTAAATGCAGAATGTAAACAAAAAATTCCAAAACGCTGAAGAACTTTGGACTTAGATCGAGGGGGCAACGTACGCAATTTCATGCAGCAGGTCACAGTAGTTAGTGGAGAGTCTGTCCCGACGATGCCAATTGTGGGCACACCACAAAGTATCATATTAACCTTAAGGATTCTTAATAGCAATAACAGGTCAAAAATATTTCCAATATCTTTTTAATTTCCGCAGAAGCGACCTATTGTGATATTTCTATGTTCACTCAAAAATACGCAATTGGAAACACAGTACATTTTTTAATAACTATTGTAAAATATTCTTTATTCTTATTTAAATCGTACCTAATTCATTTTTTTATTTTTCCCATATATTTAAATCAAAATTTTTTTCGCCTCTATATACATATATTACGTATAGAAAAATTATTATAATACTTTATCAACAAGTTCGTTACAGCTCTTTTGTACAGAAATTTCTAAGTATATTCAATATTTCAGAAATTACTTCCAAACTTTATGCGCCGTATCGAATCTTGAATAAAACAACAACTTCTATTAAAGTGAAATTTAACAAACAAACAACAAACCTGACAAGAAAACACGGATGTCAAGCGTGATCAAATTCGCAAAGTCAATCGTAAACACACTAAATTATTCCAAACAGCTCCAAACTAATGCAAAATTCTCTATTGCGTAAAATACACATACATACAAACATATATACAAACGTATTTACATATGTACCACAAAAAACACACGAAATGAGAGTGTGCATTTGGGTCTTATCGCGTTTTTTATTTTTTTTTTTATATTTATTTTTTGTGACGTCCACCACATATCGCCCCA
Organism: Bactrocera latifrons; assembly: GCF_001853355.1. NCBI lineage: Eukaryota > Metazoa > Arthropoda > Insecta > Diptera > Tephritidae > Bactrocera > Bactrocera latifrons. The sequence continues at coordinate 95,347 of NW_017536141.1, read as the reverse complement.
AAAATTAAGTATGAGAACTGCGTTCAGACATGAAGCCTGTACTATTAACAGTATTATAAATTTTTACCATTTCGGCACTGATACGCTTACTTTTTAAAACTGGCTGAAATAACAACAGCCGTCTAACACTCATACGTTAAATAGCAAAACAGAAATGTGAAAAACTATGGCTATAATAAGGATTCAGCACGAAATAAACGATGCAATGCTAACAAGCTACTAAGTCAAACTAAAGCGGAGGCAATTTATTCAGAAGCACATAGCTGAAATATAACCAAAAATTTGGCCAAAAATAATCAGTAAATATCGAATTAAAATTTTTTATGAAAAATCATTTTTCGAGTTCATATAACATACTCGTTTGTGAATATATTCTCTGGCGATTAATATTCATAAAGCACTCATATAAAAGAGCTCGTTAAAATGTTATATGATTATACACTAAATATGTATGGACAAAACACCTATATACATATGTATCTTTGTAAATTATATATTTGCATGGATATTATATAAGTATACACTCAAATTTAAAACATTTAAACGTTTTCTTCCCTTTATAACGGCGATAAAAATGGCAACAAATTCAACTATAATACCCGCCGAAATAATTCAAGCCAATAGAACATTAAAATATGCACATACAAAAAACAACAACAAACAAAACAACTTTGTATGAGTGTTAGGTCGGTGATTTTCAACGCATAAAATTGCGGCATTGCAAGCGATTTATATGCTCCTCACTTATACAAAACAACTTTCAGTGGGACTGATGAGTCATTGTAGCATGCGTTAAAGGTTTATTGAGATTTATTAGAAATTATTAATGCACATATGGCCAATTTAACAAACTTCACTTTCGATTTCATTCCTCCATATGGTTATGTAAAAAAAAAAAATATTTAATTCAACAAGTATTATTTTGTTACCACAGCATCACAGATGAATAAATCCAGTCACAGGAACAGCTTTGTCGGCACCACTGGTGGCGGTACGCTGTGCGACACCGCGTCAATAGAAGCATATAGAGAAATTCGAAAATGTTTACTGACCCCGCGTTAAACTCGTCCGCGGCCGTATATCGAATAACGGCAAATGCGGTCAGTGTATTTTGCAAAATTTGTAAATTTACGCCACACCGCTCCGTGAATGTGACGAGAAGTAAAACAAATAATTAAAAATTAAAATAAAATAAGCACTTTCAATTTGGTCGCTCAACTTTCGACTACGCAAGTGACATCGATAAATGGAGAGACCACACTTCCAACGTTACTTTTTTTGTAATAAGCTTGTTAAAACAAGCTATAGCTAATGAACTACCACCAGTATTACACCAGCAGTTAATAGCACCTTTAAATATTGACGCACTATCACTAATAATCGGCTACTGTGTTCGCTCGCCTTGGCGTTCAAGACAAGAATGAGCGCACAAGCAAAGTTCAGAATACAAGCAAGTGTGGTGGAGCACAAGTTGACTACTAAAGAGAAGCCAACGCCGATAATACTAACAGTAAATGTGAGATAACAACTAATCAATATGTAATTGAAAGCGCCATCACTCTGCACTGACTTCTCCCGACTAAAAGTGTACAAACGAACTAATTGAGAATGGATATCAATATGTAGTAGGCCTGGCTGTGGTCGGCATGTCAATATGATAGCTATTTTATAAGTCAGCAGTGTGATTTTTTTTACATACATAGGTATATAAATAATCTTTTGCTAAACAATTTTATAATAAAATCAAATTAATGCAATTATATCTACTTATACATGGGAAACAACCAAGCCCATAACTAACGTTAAAAGATCACAGGACGCAAAACTTATTTACAGAACCGATGGGTGTCACGCTAAACTAACTTAAAATTTATTGAATGAAAAATTCCAACCCATAATTACTCGCTCTAACACAAATTTTTGGACAGCTTCCCTCAATTTCTCATAAGTATAAATTAGTTCCGAATAATTTTAAATTTGAATACAAATGTAATACAAAAAAGTTCGGCATGAAAACTTTCCACATTGTTTTATATGTGAGTATATTTTAAAAGTACACATTTTAAATAATCTTACGAAAGTTTACATATCTATAATAAATATTTTTTTTACAGCGGACCCGTGAATTACAGTGATACTAAAACATTTCTTTCATAACAATTTTTAACATTTGACTCTAAACTGTAAAACTAAAAAAATGTTTACGTTTTAAATATAACCCCAACATAGAAAGCTTTTACAATTCTGCCAAAAATATTCATCCTAAACTTCTTATTTTTAATAACATGTCGTCGATGAAAATCTCTGATTTTTTACTGCTAAAAAGAGGTATCCTAGCTACTAGTTGGCAGTGTTGGGTGTTTGGTATTCCGCTAGAATAAATATAAAGCACCTTCAATAAATTAAAGAAACCAAGAGCGCAACGAAGTCTTAAAATACTGCTTGAAATTGTTGTTCATATGAGCTAAAGAACAAAATATAAAATTCGATAGAAAAATATACCACGAAGTTTGTAACACCCAGTACGAGTGTCGGTGACCCTATAATTGGGTATATAAATATTCAACGTGACCACCTAAGTCGATTTCGCCATATCCGTCAGACCATATGACTCTATTTATGCGGGCTTGTCCCTCAGTTTTTGAGATATCATTCTGAAATTTCGTACACCTCTTTTTGTTCCCAAGAGGCTGCTCATTTGCCAATACCATACTATATATAGTTGACTTTGAAACCGATCGAACAAAATCAATTACTTGTATGTAAAACTTTATTATTTGAGAAGATATCTTCACGATATTTGGCATGAATTATTTTCTTATCTAATGGTGCAAAGTCCGAATAAAAAATAAACGTTTAAACAATAAATTTTAAAGATATTGTATAAACATTATGGAAAATATACGAGTACATTATATATTATGGACTATGTAGAATTAACAGGAAGCCTCTGAGCCGTTAAGCTATATTATACCGTCAGAACATGTGAGCGCAGCAATCGACAAGTGGCATAATATCCTAAGTGAGCTTATTTAGTAATAACTTTTCAATTTATATATAACAAGAAATTGTAATACCTTTCACAATACAAAAGTTTCTTTTAAACAACTTGATTCTGATCTTCCTATTTGCTAAAGTGATCCCATCTGAACAAATTCTTTGGAAATTGCATTACTGTCTTGAGCAATAACACATGCCAAATTTGATATATCTCGTCAAATTAAAAACTTTTTCATTCAAGCACTTAATTTTATAAATTCAGTTAGTTTTGTAGCAATATACAATAATGGTCCGATGTAGGCGGTTCCATCTTCTTGGGAAGAGAAGGACGTGTGCAACTTCAGATTGACATCTAAAAATTGACTAATTCGCGTATATACAGACTCAGCTCATCATGCTAATGTTTTTACTCTTTGTGCTTACACAACGAATTCCACTTGTTGCTTTATCTCTCACACTCTCTCATCCTTAGTTACTTGTGCGTTCACACGTTAAAAAATTGCTTATAATAAACAAGTAAAGAAGAGCAAAGATCGGGTGTAATCGAACATTTTATCTTACAATATCCAAAAATCTTAAGCCGGAGATATTCTTTCGGGAGTGGGGGGGAAAAAAAGGTATTACGTAAGAATTTAACATTCCATATTCCAAGGAACGAATTACAATGAAATTTGGTGACTTATTAACTTACTCACTTAGTATCATTGCAACATTTTGCTTCGTGTCCGAAATATTTATTTTAAACTCAAACGAATCAACTCAAATTATGATGTATTCAGCACGCATGTTTTGAAGATTCCTCAATCAGCGTGGCAAACTTGCTTCGACAATTGATCCAAACTCTTGCAAAACTGATCTTAATGGACGATATGTCCGGTAGTGACCATAATCCAATAATACTCGATTATAGGGAAAATTCTGCGAGTACTGTCCACAAACCCTAGATTCTAAACGAAAAACGCAAACTGGCCTTTCTTTTCTAAGAGATTAGAAATACATAGAAGTAGACCGATATCCGAATACTGATAACGTGAATAAAGAGGCGACCAACATAACGAAAGCTATTAGGAGAGCAGCCAATCTAAGCAAGCCGCAATTTAAACCATACAAGAAGAGACGTAATACCTGTTAGTGGACAAAGGATCTGCAAGGCCTTAGAAACGAGAAAATTAAATACTGTCATGCTCTAAAAACAACTTAACCTGACATAACCTGCTTAACTATAAGAAATGTAATGCTGTTTTTCGCAAAATTAAAAGAGACAAAAACTAGCTCTTTTGAACAAGTTACGGCTCATATCAGCCCAAACGAAAAAGTCTGGCTAATAGTAAGAGCTTTTACGGACAAACCCACCGCTTGTTACATTCAGTCACTTAAATCTTCTACTGGAATTACAACAGAAGCGAGCAAATTGGAGAAATAGGCTGAGTTTCAAGTTGCATGTTGCTTTGCATTGTTGCGATACCGATGCCGAATTTATACAATATCAACAATGCAACCCTACTGCTTTGTTTCAATTTGCTTTGTATCAACTTTAACATTTTGTGACAATTGTTTTCAAAACAACCAATAGCTATAGCGGCAAATGTGAATATAAATTTATTTATTAACAATTTTTTAGATTTATGTGAAAGTGGCCACAGCAACTCTTCGATAATCATTAAAAATCATTTGAAAAACAAGAGAAAAAAGCAAAAAGCGGCATTGCTTGGATTGTTCCATGGAAAACAAATTTGAGCATCACAAAAAATAGAAATGCGCCCTATGCTCAATGTATGCGCATCTAATACGCATAAAAATTTATCGGTACTCGATACTTTGCATATCGTAAGCAGTTTGATTTTAAGGAATTTTATACTTCGTACTAATGCAAAGCAACATGCAACTTGGAACTCAGCCATATTTGCAACTTATTTTGCATCGGCTTCGCTTAATGAACAATTTTCATCCAAATACCTTTCTGCAAAAGGTATCGTATCCCCAAATCTACTATGGCCTTATTATATATTAGGTTGTCAAATATCTCCCTTCCGCTTTTTTCCTATTTATTCAATACTCTATAAAAAGCGTTACAGTGATCGGATTTAGTACGATAATCTGTTTCCATCTAAATAGCAATTTTATAATACTCCCCTCGTAGAAGCCCCCTCTCCTTACCATTTGCGAAGAACTCAGACAACCACTTTTCACAAGCCTCTTTTGAGTTCAACTTTACATCCACAAGCGCGTTCGCCATGGACAGGAAAAGGTGGTAATCACTTCCGCATATCGCAGACATTGATTCGGTCCAGAAGGTTTTTTTGCTTAAAATCATGCGGCACCCAAACATGAAACTTTTTTGTGTATCTAACTCGATGTTTTCTATGATTTGATCGGTATTCGTCGTCATAGGTCTTCGGCGGCTGATTTATCCAAGGAGTCGTTTTCATCCGCTCTGAATCGTCCAAATCATTCCTCCGCAGTTCGAAGTGATAGGGTCCCATCCCCCAAAACACCATTTATCTCACTTAAAGTTTCACCAGCGGTTTTGCCTTTAACGAAGGAAAACTTTAAAATAGCGCGAATTTCGGCGTTAGTGAACTCCATCTTTGCACGTCTATAACTATTGAACGTAATATCCAAACTAATCATGCATAGCGTCGTTTTGTATGTTATGTCAAGACCTTTCAAAGATGTATAGTACTGCCAAATACGAGCTCTGTAGCGCTTTATACATAGCCGCGAAATTCAAAAAATAAAAAGGCAGAAGGAAGATATTTGACAACCTAATATGTATGTCAAAACATCCAAACACTGTCTGCAGAAAATTAAAAAATACTACCACATGGCGGCAAGCATATTTAGTGTCGCGTTTCGAACAACGCCAATTGCAAACATACTTTATGAACTAAAACTCCCTACTTAGAAGATAGACATGATATATCGAAACTAAAAACCTACAAAGTATTAAGTCCTCCCTGGAAATCTGCAGAATCTCCTTTCATACCAGTGGTTTTCCCAAAAATAGCACGAACCTACTTGCTTTAAGGCAACTACACGGCCAGGAAGTACAAAAATGGAAGCAAAAGAAGGAAAGAATTTGGTACTATGATAGTTCAAAGAAAGTTGAAAACACCTTTGCTATTACTACAGAATCTAAAGAATTAATCAACAATGGGCTTTTGCTTAGCTACACAGCTCTTCACATTGCAAATAACAGCAATTGAAGAAGCCGCAAAATTAGTTTCTCATCAATAAAAGCTTTAAAATCAACGAATGTTAGCTTATTATTCTCACACGTAGGGTCAAAGAGAATCTCATACAAGGCAAAAACATAGAAATTTTATATAAGGCAGCCGATCAATTAGCAAAAACCGCACGTACTCATCCTACCTTTTTAATCAGCAACTACATCGAAAGGATATGTATAATAAGGTGCCTCGCAAACTTCTTAAAAAAAAACAACGTGTCTTAAATAATAAGAATAAAATTAATGCTCATTACAGAACTATTCATCAGCTATATCAGCAACGTGTTATGATGAGACTTAAACTCGGCCTTATAGCAGAAACAGCGAAAAATCAGTTGCCGACTGTACCGAGCAAAATGTGTCAAAACTGGAGCCATCAGAATCTGTTTTGTTTTAATTTGAACAATGAATGGTAACATATTCATAATATAAAATATCAAAACTGAAAACAAACTATTAAAAATAGTTTATATATTTATAAATAATAGCATTCGATTCTGATTTTCAGTTAGTTTAAGAAAATTTCAAACATATTGAAGACAATTTTTATAATTACTAGAGTATATCGAGACTGACAACTCTGCGTTGTGAGAGAACAATCAGCTGACATATTTCTACGGAGATAAATCCAAATACCGTGATCATTTACATGCGCTTCCATAAGATAGGTCGTATCAGCTGCTTCGGGCCACGGTTTTGCGGAATTCGCTGCCTCCGCTCTTACTAAACTAACGCGCGGACAACTACTTTCAACAGAATCAGAAGAGGAAAATTCTGCAATTCGTGCACCGTGCAAGGGTTTTGCAAAATATGTCTTCCAATAAAATCGATTAAACTAGAGCAGGCACCGATTATATTAAGTAGTTTTCAGCGAAAACTCGTTTTCAATGTGTTTTCGTTCTGTGCCCAAAAAATAAGGTGACATTGTATTTATTTTGAAAATTCTTTGTTTATTCTTCCAAATTAATTTCATCCCCTTCAAAGTAATCCCCACTAGATGTAGTACATTATGCCAACGGATTTTCCAATCTTCGAAACACTGGTTGTAGTCACTTTCCGCGATGGCCTTCAGTTCAGTCTTCGCTGCGGCTTGAATATCGTATAAAAACGGTGTCCCCGGAGCGGTATTTTGAACTTGGTGAACAGCCAGAAGTCGCACGGCGCCAGATCAGGTGAATACGGTGGTTGCGGAACGATATAGGTTGAGTTTTTGGCTAAATGATCATTTAATGCAAATTCTTTGCTCAACAAATTTCGACATCGCAAAAAACGAAAAACTTTTTAGCAGCTCACAAAACGACACGTATCTCAAACAGTAATGAATATTTTGATATGAAATTTGACATAAATGTGACTGACAGTACTAGGTACCAACATAAAAAAAATATAATTCTCCAAATCCTTCAACGCGCGCAGTTTAAATTCAAATGTCACCTTATTTTTTGGGCACAGAGTAGCCAGCTTTAGAGGCTTCAAAAAAGCATTTTTTTTAAGGTTTTTGTGTAAAGGAAAGAGTTTATAGTTGCATATTTATCATCATTTTCATCCGAAAATATTTTGGATACGAAATCTTTGATATTCTGTCTTTCGGAAGCAATTGCCCGATGCATGTGCATGTGCATTTGTCGGACGGCGGACAGGATGCTGGTCGCAATTTCTATCGGAAACAAAAAAATCAAAGAGAATCATATTTGTTAGTAACTTATCTTCTAGTAAAACTAAGAAAATTCCAAAAAATGAAAAATTCTACAATTTTTTAAAAATTGAAAAAGTGCTTTTTAACCAAAAAACTTTTACTAAAGTTGTTTAAAAATATGTTCAAACTTGACATTTCTTAGTTTTTTAGTTTAAATAGAAGATAATTTATTGCCAAAGATAATAAACTTTGTCCAATTCCACACGACGTTTAGTTTTTTTTATCCTGCTCTCAATTTAAGAAAAATCGTAAAAATGAAAAAGCCAGAAATCACACGTCAAGTTTTCGCTTTGCTCATATACATACATACATACACATCTGCTAGACGCTCGTTCACCATTTCCTTCTAGCTTCGACAATTTTCGAATTTTAATCTATAATTTTGGGGACATTTTCTTAAATAATTTTTAAAGAGATTTAAGCAAAAAGAAAAAAATCGATTTTTTGAAGCTTCTAAAGCAGGCTCTTAATCATCTGGATATCTCACTTTTTAGTCTTGTTACCGGCGAAATATAATTATTATATCTACATATGTAATTTTAGTCTTTAATTTGTCTCGTTAATATAATGTATTTGTGCTTACTAAATTCATTAAAGCAAACAAGTTTTAAAAACACGAAAACGAAAGAACGAAAAAATTCCTATTTCTATCTGACAATAGGAAAAAATTAGAAAACTCTACCGTCCCGTTACAATTAAGAACTCATATTTGCAGAGACTGGTGTTTGCACCATAACGTAATTACATGTACAAATGTATGTACATTTATAATTCTTGTTCTATTTCGATTCAGTTCGTTTAGTTTTTTACAAACAATCGTTAGGTAAACAGAAGTAGTAGTCTAGTAGTTATACATATGTTACGAGTGTATAAAAATGTGCCAGAACTTCAGAAGTAAGAGATCAAGAGTAGTTTACACATTAATATCTAATATTAGCAGACAGAAGTAGTTCGAGCCTTCTCGTGCTTTAATTTACATATAATATATATACATTGTATATATAAATATACAACGTATAAATTCAGTAATGTGCTGAATATTTGAAAAATTTAGATATGTATAATAAAGCGAGATGCTCACGTGCATAACAAAGTTGTTGTATGTTATTGAAACTAAGAGGAAAATTCCCTTCGTATATATGAATGTATGTATTATGTACAGCTGTATTCAAAATAATAAGAGCGCCCTGAGAAAAATATTTGATCCAAGCATTATTCAAGCAAAACTTCTAAGGGTAATTTGCGAGTAAAACACAGAGAATAAATTTCAACTGTTTACTTTATTTGCGATGTTATTCATTAATTTTTGTCTCTGTCATTATTTGCGCTGTTCAAAGTGGTATTATAAATTTATTATCAACTAAATATATGTATATATAAAATACTGAAAAGTAAGTAAAAAACTATAAAAACGATGGATATTTGTAAAATTTAAGGCTTTTTAATCCCATAGACAGAGAAAAAAAGTTGCAGCGACAAAACGCTTGAAATCATAAAAAAATCTTCAAAAAAAATGTATGAAATTAAATAAAAAAAAGGTATTTGCTGCTCTGATTCAATGATTACAAATTCCCTGTCCTACAAAAATAAATCCCATCAACGTGGACGAAAAGGCAAAACCACTAGAGAATCGATCGACTCATAATCCAATCGTCTAAAAGAGATAAAGTGTCATTTAGAGAAATAAAGACGGGTCTATGACTTCAATTTAGTGAGGTATCAGCTCGTAGACATTTTCTGGAAAACGATTTAATTGCACGTAATCCGCGAAAAGTTTCATTGTTGACAAGGAAACACATCGAAGCAAGTCGTGAATTTGTCAAGAATCTTGTCAATTGGCCAAAGGTCGTCGTCCGCGAAATACTGAATAACATCTGTAATATATTCGAAAAGTTATTCTATATACATACTATACACCGTGTGTCTTTGGGTCAAGAGGTTGAGTCATGTCAGAAAATCCAGCTGAAAATGTGTTGGGATCTGAAGGATGATTTCCTACCACCCAGATAGTAATAGAAATGGCAATTATACAACTTAAGGAAAGTAACTTATTTACAAATAAAAATATCCTGATTTTTTTTATTAATTTTTGTGTTACATTCCTAATATTTCTATCACTGAATTATTGAGATTTTTGTTTTATTCAATTTATTTTCTTTCTTCAATTAGTATTAATAACAAAGGGCTAAGTTTGTGTCCAACAACCAAAGCCAGGGAAATACTTTAAGGTATAAAATCAATCATAAAGCCGGATTTCCGAAAATCCTGATATTAGTAAATAGGGGCTGAACAGTTTTTGTTGGATGTAAACAATTTTTGGTCATAAAGTGGTAAGCACTGAGGACATTATTCGTGCAAAGTTTTATCCCGTTCTTTTAATTGCTTTTTGATTTGTGTACTGGAAGCTGAACGAATCAAGTGGAACTTAAAATTGTGCTATATGAGAAGTAGGTGTGGTTGTTGTCTGATTTCATCCATTTTCACAATGTAATATAGAAATGTAAACTGAATGCCGCGTACCAAATCGGTGAGTCTGGTCCCCAGATATGGTATTTCACCCAAAAGTGGGCGGTGCCAGGCCCATTGTCCAATTTTTACTCCGGCTCTCATAAAGCTCTCTTAAACCATCTCGGTGGTAAAATTTAATATCTCTGGCGTATTTAGTTATTCTTTTAAAGTGCTTTTAGCAATTTATGACAGCTGTATAGACAGTGAGCGAGGTTATACTCCGATTTCATCCATTTCCACTTTGTCGGTAAAAATTCTCATATTATTTGTACTCAGCAAAGCTTTGGTTGCTGTAGCTTAAGTGATTTAGGATATGTGTTACATTAAACTTGTTAGGGAGCGGGGCTACGACCAATTTCTAAAAAAAATTTTACCTCGAGTTGCCCTTGCTAAAGCGGTCATCTGTACAATTACAGTTTTATATCTTAATTTAGTGCTTAGTTATGGTAGTTTATGTGTTTTCGGTTAATGGTGATTTGTGGACGTGATAGTGGTCCGATTACGCCTATCATCAAAAGAGCGCCTAAAAATTGCCTTATGGTGGGTCAAAATATGAGGAGATAATGCTAGAAATTTAGTGGGGAGCATGCGGCGACGCTTGGGATAAGAATCCCAAAAAAATGAAGGCCAAAAAATAATAAATATATCTAAAACTATTGTAATTTCTTTTGATTTACATATATATGTATGTAAGTAATTATTAGTGTATGTAAACTTTAATGACTCACTGTACATACATACGTATGCATATGTGTAAGCTTCCGGAACATTAAATCCTTACAACAACTTTCAGATTTGATAAACATATTATAACAGAGTAATTTTTTTGTATTTTGCAGTTAAAACTAGTTTCTTTTGCGGCGGTTAAGAGTTCGTTCGTTGTCAATTGCCAATTTGTCTATATATAACTGTTTCGGACGTATTTCACACTGTGTTTGTGATTATATATGCACATAAGTATGTATGTATGTGCGTATATTTCAATTTGCAGGAGAAAGATAGATTCTAGGGATTCATTTGAGAAACCATGTAAATGAGGTGTTAATCAACCAGAAAAACAAATTAGTTATGGAAACGTATTAATGGGGTTGTAATACTAATTGGATAAGCACGTGATTTGAGGTAGTTTAAATTAATAGTCATACATTATTTAGTTTTTTTTTTTCTTAAAATTAATTAACTCACTACTTTATATAACCCCAAACGTTCATCGAAAATAAACAATCATTGATTATTTCGTACATACACTTG
>NW_017536141.1:79081-83428 GCF_001853355.1 Bactrocera latifrons | reverse complement strand
CGTTATACAAATGAAAAGCTAATTCGGTGAATTTATTTTCAGAAACGTAGTTTTGCTATGCAGTGGCTTAATTATGTGAGCACAAGTGTATATACTTATCAACAAGTAAGTAATATACCTGGTTCGACAGGTGCTATTGATAGTTAAAATAATAGTAAGTAAAATAGTAATAAGTAGTAATGTGCTTCGGATAATAAACTTCCACTTACAGTTATGGACAAAAAAATATAAAAAAAAATATATTAATTAAAATATAAAATTTCATCTTGGTAGTCATTGTATTTGCGAAAGAAATCGTAAATTGAAAATAAATACTTTTCACACAAATTATAAAATTTAATAAGMGTAATAACTTCATTATAATTTAATTGTATATAATAATTTGATACAATATAGTTTATCTTTTTAAATCCTGGCATCACTCTTGCAAAATCAAGGACCATATTCTAGCTTTGTTTTTAGTTTTCATTGAACGAATAAGCTCCTTGACTAGCATAGCATAGAGTACATAGGAAGTTTCCGTTAGGCAAGAAACATACATACTCACACTATTTTATAAAAGACTTCTTACAAACGTTTTGTTGTCAATATCGATCTTAGACTTACTCTTTAATTTCTTAAGCACTTTAGAAAACGTATGGATGAAAATAAGAACACAATTTTAATTAACACACTAACCCTTTCATTTTGGATATGCACCACAGCATATTATTGTTTTATTTATTATTTATTTTATATGATTATTGTTTTCCCAAGGCACTAGTTGCTCAAAGAATGTTTTAACCTGTCCAAAAACATACCATATAATTTGTACATGACTGTATACTGAACTGAACCCGCTATAATAAATATACAAACATGTGTATGTAATATGAGATTCTTAGTTTGCTGTGATCAATAGCCTTTATATAAAAAAAAGTATAAACTTCATTAATTTTTAAGGGCATAGTATACACTGCAAAATGAATAAGCCCCAAGTAGTATCCGAATAGCAAGAAGTCTATATACACCAATGATTATCAATATAAATATATGCATATACTATTTTAAAACAAAATACATATATTTTCAAGGCAAAATTTAAGAAGTATATATGTGACACACTTTGCATCGTTCATAAGCGGCCATTTATTTTATTTATACAAAAAGTTATTCAGCATATTTATCTAAGATTGAACGTATGTATGTATGTATATAAAACAATCAAAATTAAAACAAGTATGGAGGGATAAGTTCGATTGCAACCGAAGTAAAGTCAGCAGGATGTTCTATTAGTTCTAGTATTTCAGTTGTATATCACATTGACCGATATTTTCGGTAAAAAGTCAACTATAGGTACTGGGGTCCACATACTCGGTACCTAGGGGCTTCAACAGTTTTGGTTGGATTTGGGAAATTTTTGGTCATAGTTATGTTATTTCACCAAAAAGTTGGCGGCGCCACGGCCTTCGATCACTTTTTATTCCGGCTTCAATAAAGCCTTCTCATACCATCTGAAAGGTAAATTTGAACTTATTAGAAGGTGGTGCCAAAACCACTTTTTAAATTTTTGTGGCCACAAATGCTCTTGCCACTGCGCTCCCCTGTGTTAAATTAGAGTTTTTTTATTTTAAGTTGTTGTTGTATTGTAACGGCAGAATTCTGCCGAGTTGACAGTCCTTCGCCGGATAAAAATCCCGATCCGTTCCGGTTTTCGTAGACCCGACTGTCGTGGGAACGGAATTTTAATTTAGTCCTTAAGTATGACACTTTATATTTTTTCGGTGACTTTTTGTAGGCGTGGCAATTAACCCGATATCTCAATTATAACTCAAGTTACAGCTTACACAGACGGACGGACGGACWGATAGACAGTCACCCGGGTGTCAACCTTTTCCGTCACCCTGTTCATTTATATATGCACATAAATATAACCCTAGGGGAAACTTTAGTATACCATCCCACGATTTCAGAGTTAAAACTTTTAGTTTTCGAGATATTCGCATTTAAAGTTTAAAATTACCACTATTTCAAGTACGTATTTTTGCGATTTAAAATTTATTTTACACTTTTATATCCACTAACACTTCACTAATTCGTTTTTACACATTTATTTTATTGGATAGTTTTAATTCAAGATTTAACTAATTTTTCAATTTCATTTATTTAACAACAACTAAAGGGTTGCAGTCTGTCAAATAATCAGTGTTACTTTATCGACATCTTTCGCAAATGAACTAAAAGAAATAAAGAAATAAAGGAAACAAATTATACCCAAAACGTCTTTTTATTACCCGTCATCGGGGTGTGTCAATTTTTTTTATAACAATTTGTATGATAGTACTATTAAGTACGTAGATAAGTAACTACATTTTATATAATCAATGTAACAATTTAAAATAATAAATTAACAGAAAAACAAACCAATCCATAAAAAAAAATCGCATATTCAAGAGATATGTATTCAACACATACCTCGTACATACATACACATATACTCAATTCCTAWAACTTTTACAAGAACTAACTGTTAAATAAATAAATAAATGTTTAAATGCAAAATCATTAATCAATTTGCATAAATATTTATTTTACCAAAATATGTTCGCACAGTTCAATGAAATTTCATTTCATACTGATTTTGTCAGTTAATTACAGTGGTTTATATTAATATATGGCATCCCGCCTTTTCTTATATCAGCTGTTCGAAAGTTTCGTATCATTTTATCCATGGCGAAGCGTAAGTGTATAAAAAGTTCATAATATAAAAGAAAAAAATGCGGAAATTGCGAAATAAAATTAGCGAAATTTTCAACTTTAAATGCAGGCTGCAATAATTATATATAATCTTAATCGGGAGCATCTGTTCTATCCAACCATATCACTTTTAATCGAACCATATCACTTGAAATCGTGGGATGGTATACTAAAGCAGTACAGATGCGTGCAACTAATTAATAATGACTTGTCCCTATAAATTAAATGACCATTTCTGTAAAATTTTTAAGGATAAAAATATATATTTTTTTTAAATGCTCTTTCATGATATGGTCAGATCTAGCTGTAAATTTTTTTTAAATCCCGTTATTCTGAAATAATTGAGGACTTTTAGGCAATAGTGTGTAAAACGATCGTGCATATAATTAGCAACGTGTGTTGAATTCTTAAGATTTCTTATAAATTAGTTGTGTGTTCAGGTAATTAAATCTTTTTTAATATTAAGGAATTAAATAATTTCAGTGAATAAAACGTAATTAGGACACTGGACCGTTGTCGTATAGATGCACATGGGTGGGAAATCTTACGGAGACATTACAAAGACCCTAAATTTCTCCAAACGGATGTCTTTTATTTAATGCAATTAGGTTTTTCAAGAGGATTAAAACGACAAAACAAGTTCCAAGAAAGAAGAGAGGTCGGAAATCCACTCTTCAGGAGGACGAGTTAATTATCCGCGAGTCAAAAAAGGATCCCCATCATACAGCGAATCAAATTCGAGTTGGGGTTTTTGAAGAAAATCCAGATGTAGATCTGTAGCTACGGATTCAATATCTCGTTGCTGTCAAGCCGTGAATGACAGTAATGGATTTGCAAGCAATTTTAGCCTTAAAATCGAAATAAAATCATTCTTCAAAAAAAAAAAAGAAAGTGTTGTTAATTAGTTGTACGACCCACTTTTGACTTTGAAGTCATAAAATGCCTAGTTTATAACAAAATAAATTTAGATATGTTACAAGAACTAACTATGCATTATTTATCTTTACGACATATAATTTAAAACATTCTTTCGGAAATGAAAATATAAACCGATTTGGATGTTTCATTCCAGCGTTTTTAATTAGTTGTCTCGATTAGTTTTAAATGATAACTATCATACAATCGTTAGGTAAAAAAAACTATTATACTCTGTAGCAACAGCTTGCAAGAATATCAGAAGATACAAAAAATATAGTGCCACACTATTGAAATAACAAGAACATGGTCTTACTACGTCTCATAACTTGTGACAGACCTACTTTCGGCGACGAGGTAAATGAACGTATGTATGTGTGTATGCTTCAACTATAATTCTTAAAGCGAAGTGTTAAAAAAAAAAGCGTCGGCGAACAATTGCAAAATGATCCATCAGCATAAATATTTTCCCAATAATTGCTAGGCATTGGGAAGGGTAAAATATAACTTCAACCAAATACGTAATGCTTTTAAAACCCATACAAGTTCTGAACTGGTATACGCAAAAAATTAATTAATTGGCAGTATTTTCCCAGATATAGAACATAATCACTTGCAACTGTCTCAGAGACGGGCTATATTGGCAGCAAAAAATAGATGGCTCCAGATACATAAATATATTTACTATTGCCAGAC
>NW_017536141.1:72182-78812 GCF_001853355.1 Bactrocera latifrons | reverse complement strand
AGATATTCCAAGTGAAGACAGGTCCTTCTCCTGTCTTTTAATTCGCTGAACTATGTCAATGTCGTCGTATATCAGGTACAGCTCATCGTTCCATCTAATGCGATATTCGCCGTGGCCAACGCGCAAAGGACCATAAATCTTTCGCAGAACTTTTCTCTCGAAAACTCGCAACGTCGACTCATCCGTTTTTGACATCGTCCAAGCCTCTGCACCAAATAGCAGGACGGGAATTATGAGTGACTTATAGAGTTTGGTTTTTGTTTGTCTAGAGAGGAGTTTTAATAAATACATATGTACATATGTTAAATGTATGTATGTATATTACACTGATTCGGGCTTTACATCACACCTAGAAAATTAGAATCAAAACATGCTACTCTAGTGCACAATAGATTTAAAAAAGTTGCTCATTTAAAACTTTTAAATTTATGAATTTTACATACAAAGATATCAAAAATCATAAGTCAGCGGCATCTCCCTATTATTGACTTGTCTTTTCTGAGAGTGCAGTTTTCAAAAACTGTCCCTTCCTCAGTAGAACTATGTCGACCTCCTCCAAGTTTTAAAGGACTATCAGTAATATAAACTCTAAACAAGCCCAAATTCGCACTCAGATAAATATGTTACGAGTGCTACGAAAATTTGTGTAGCCAAGATCTAATTGATTTCGCTCTTATAGTTTCTAACAGGTACTCCAAATCAACAAAAAAAACTCTTTACATTTTAGAATAGCATCCCGAGATTTTCTTGTTAAAATGGTATGTAAGTATAGAGCAGGTCCTCCAGATTAAGAAAAAATATGTATGTATTTAGTTGTCGCCGACTAATGATTTTTCAGATATTTGGCTTTGAACTTCAAAAATTCCAATCGGGGGATTCTATTCTAAATCCCAGGATTTTGCATTTTTAAGAAACTCATGGTAGGATTGAAAGTTGAAATAAAATATTTTGCAAAAATATTTATAATATATTTCAAAGTTCACTACGGTTATTATTTCTTCGATAGCGTCTAAAATTTACCAAAATGCTCTTAAAAAATCGAAAATTTTTTTTGCTTAAATCTCTTTAAAAATAATCTAAGAATATGTCTCCAAAGTTATATGTATATGGGATTTCAAAATATTTTCGAAGCTAGAAGAGAAATAGTGACCGAGCGTCTAGCAGATATGTATGTACATATATGAGCGCATGTGCACAAAGCGAAAACTTAGACGAGCGATTTCTCGGTTTTTCATTATTACAATTTTTCTTAATTGGCGGGCAAGATAGAAAAAAACTAAACGTCGTATGGAATTGGGGCAAAGTTTGTTACCTTTGGCATTGAATTATCTTCTATTTAAACTAAAAAAAACTAAAAAAAGTTAAGTTTGAACATATTTTTAAACAACAAAAAGTCAAAAGCAAGCACTTTGAGACTACAAGGTGATCCAAGCAGCATGCACCTCGGCTCTCAAGGCTGTCCCGGAGAATGCCTTCCGTGACGCCTTCAATTCTTAGAAATCGCGCTGACAACGCTGAATCGACGCAGAAGGAGCCTATTTTGAAAGTTTTTAAAGAATTGTAACGTGTTACTACCTTATTTCTTGAGCTGTAATCAAGGAAGTTTAACAGCTGGTGACGAATTGTGAATGATCCATATTAGAAGAGCAAGAGAAAATAAAAAAAAGAAACTAAACTTATGCGCGTGAGTAAATATTTTTATTGCGATTTAAGGGGCTATACCAGTGTGACAGTAAAAAAAAATTTTTTATTTGCTTTTTCGATAGCTTATATTTCCATAATCATCCTCTGAATCGGTTCTAAAGAGAGACCACCCGCAGTTGCAAGCATATACATATGTACATATAAGTGAAATTTTTAACACGTTTTTCTCGAAACGACATTTTTCAAACTTGCTGACTTCATAACTCAACGAGAAATTAACCGACTGACTTCAAATTAAAACTGAGTATTTTTGAATAGATTTGCCATACAATGAGGTACGATCTTTTTGATTGGTTGAAAATTGTCAATTTGGCATTAAAAAATTAAAATTTTTTTTCAAAATTACGTCTTTTTGTAAATGTTTGATATTTTTCAAAGATTGTACGTCATTGTATAGGAAATATAGGAAATATATATGTATAAGTTTAATTAACTTTTAATTTTTTTTTTGTTTCAGCTACTCATTCGGCCAGAATCATGCCAGCAGTTTTGGCATTTTTTTTACAATTCTCGTGTCTGATTTTTCGATGTACAATTTCACATAGATTTTCTATGTATTTGAGATCTGGTGATTGTGCAGACCACTTCAAAACATTAATCCTGTTCTCAACAAACCACTGTTTTACTCAAATAGCAGTGTGTTTCTATTATTTGTCATGTTGAAAAATCCAGTTTAAAGTCATTTCTTCTTCAGCATGTGGCAACATAATATTCAGAAAAATAATTTTACACTAAAATTTGTATATTATACCATTGATATGATAATTTGGCCCTATGCTTTGCCCTGAAGAAGACCCCAACACTAGTACATTGTCTCCACCGTGTCTGTCGTATGACGTGGACTGAGACGGTCTTTCGGTCTGCGTACCAGCTTCAACCCATCTGAATCTTTCCTATTAAAATTCGATTCGTTGGGGAAATGTACAATTTCCATTTCGTAATCGTCCAATTTATGTGAATCCTCTCATATTCCAGTCGCGCAAGTCCGTTCAAAGAAATGCAGGGTTTTTTTTTGCTGCAAGCATGAAAATATACCCTGAAGAGCTCGACGTTGCATCAATCTCTGTAATTGCCTTAAAATAGATGCTGCAGATATAAAAAGGTAATTTTATATTGGCCGAATGGCTGCGTTATCTTCTCGCCATGCATTGTAACTAAAGAACTTGATGTGCGAACTTTTTTGCAATAGTCATAACCGATTCTCCTTTCTTAAAATCGTTAACAATTTTTTCCCTAAAATGGGAATTCATAATTCGAGCCATTGATACTTTAACAAACAACCCAACCCAACCCCTTTTAATAACGAACTGCAACTGAATATGCACTAATATTTTTCAATTAGCTAATAATTATACATATCCAACATTTGCTGATCATTAAAAACCGTTAGACAAACAATCATGTGCTGAACACATAGAGCGTGAAAATGTCACTTTAAACAGAATATTAAAATTGTGTTTGTTGTTTTGTGTACATGCCGACCATTGTTATGTCGCTGACTTCTTACAAATGTTCATGTCGGAGCATTTACGACGCCATTTACAGTTCACTGTCGCACTGTCATGCCGTGTCGCTCTATATGTGTTCAGAGCGTTATTGTGAATTCTTGGTTATGTGCTCGATTCGTAAATGTATTCTATTCGTACAAATACGTACAATTTTCGTTTTTGCTTTCTGCAACTCAAAAGTTTACTAATATTTTATTCGAAAATTCACTTGAAAATCCGAAAAGCGAGTTACAGAATATAAAAAATCAGAATTTGAGTAAATTCCAAGTTAGAGAATAGGCCCCAGATTTTTGGAATTCTTTGAATTAGTTTAATTTTTACTAAATTAAATAAAAAGAATGCATGAACTAATAGTACAAATAAATAAAACATCAGTTAATGCTTACTTTATTTTTTTAGTTACATATTGAAAATGCAGATTCCGTGTCTTAGTTTTGTCGCACACTGTACATCCGTTATCGCAACTCAACATGGAAAATTATTTTCCAACATTTTTATATTAAAAACGTTAATTAACATTCTTAATAAAATATTAGTAAATATATTTTTTTACACCCTATATAAAACACACTGCTTTGACAACATTGAGTTGTAAGCAAGGGACGATCAAAACAAAACTGCTTTTTCATTCTTGTTTTTACCACTGGTTCGCCATTACGTTCAAACTTACTATATACATATTTGCTATTGTACAAAGAAAGCCACAACTGGTCTAAACCAAAGAAACGTGTTCAAAACACCATAGTATGGTATATTATACACTGGATAGTTCAATGAAGTGGATGGCTGACTGATTAACTGCATTACCTACATGGGTTGGCATGCCAAAAAACAGGAAAAATATTAACCCAAAGGAAGAAGAATCAAGCATGAAAAATTTTTCTTCTATTCAATGAGAGAAATAAAACTAATAAAATAAAGTCTCACCTTTATTTTAGATCAAACCGCCACTGCACTTTCTCTAAGCCACTCAATTTGAAATATTCGTACTATTTCTCAGCTTTATTTCAATGTAAAACTACTTTTTTATTAATGTAAGATAAACGTTCCTTCAACTCTAGATGAAAAATAATTCCTAATACTAAAAGGAAATGGCGAGAAGCAAATTAAAAATTCAATTACTATCTCTTTCGAACTTTATTATTTTGTACCTCGCACACGAAAGAGACAAAATCAAACACAAAAATGTATAAATTGTGAATGGGCAATTAAATGGTCAGGTCAAAAAGGACAGTGATGCATTTGCAATCGTATGGGAATATCTAGTTTCGATAAATTATTTCATTGCAGTATAAAAATAATAACTGAAGTATGTAGAGAATTCATTGCAAAGTTGCTAACTTTTTAAAGCACTCACCAAAATATAAACATAGCATTGATTAAATGATATCTCCTCCCATCGAAATATTGATTTTTAAACTGTTGTTATGAAAAGTACTTAAATTACTACCATCTTTCACACCACTGACAGTTGTTCTTTTTAAAACAATTATTTCTATTAATTCACGAAGTGAACTTAATTTCCGAGTATCCACTTTATGTGGAAGTTGGTATCATGTACTAAGCACACATCGGTAATGAGATGGAAACACAAATAATATGCACATTAACCTTAGTCAACCCATTAAATATTTTTTAAAGGAATTCGTGAGATTTATACAACTGTAACTAAATATCTGAACTTACCTCAAGCTACCAAATATTCAAATTCTCTCATTGACGAAGCATATCTATTTTGATTAACTCTAGAGGGGTTCATTCAATGTTAGAGCGCATCGCTTTCACAGTTCTCATTCACAATAAACTTTAATACTGCACTAGTCTTTTCTTGTGCGAATACAAAGAAATTTCGTTTACTTAATTTATCGCCATGCATGTACACAATTCACTTTTCAATTACTTCACTTTTATAAATATTTTGATCTCAATGAATTTTATAAACTTTTGTAATCTCCAAATATGCTTGTCACCACCAAGCTTATGTGCACTTATCGAACATAATAGAACGTACTACAGATTCAACTCGACTTGCGCCAGTGTGAGCACAATCTTTTATTTGGAGCTTCATTCATTTAACTTACAAAAAAAAACAATCAAATGAAAACTTGCTGACATGATTTTAGTTAACTACATTTACAAATCATATATTTGTTTATAAATTACCACCAAATCCGCCTTTTCAATTGCCTTTAGACAACAATCATTTCAAATATATTATTCAATCACATTAGCCGATTTTCAATGTAATTTATAGTAGATATTAAAGTCTTTACATTGTGAAAATTTGTTGACGACCAACACGAAATACGAAACTTTTCTATACTAGAGCAGTGCTGTCAAAACGCGTTCATCGGCTCAACGACCCGCCAGGGGAGAACATAACAATGTGCATAAGCAGGACAGCACTTCGCACGCCCACTCGTTGATGTCGATGCATTTCGTATTCGGTAGTTTGTCGGGATATCAATGATGCCTAAGTAATAAATACTGCTGATAATTTAATACGAGCAAATAAAGTGATTATTTCCACAATAGTTGTCAATTTATCCATTACGAGCTCCATTGAATAAAAACTTCATTTTAGTGAACTGCTTGCAATTTTTTCATGAATGAAACTATTGCAAGTCAGTTATGTACTTAATTTACCGCTTTTTCTAATTGCATTTTGTTGATGAAAGGGACGACTAATGTTTTCATTTTACGTTTGGAGACGACTAATTTTGTAAATGCAAGGTTACACATCCAAATAGTCTATTGTGAACATTTATTTTAAAACCAGATATGTAAAAATAATCTTTACTTTACTTTAATAACTTCTCATATTTTTTCAACTAAATTAAAATGTATTTAAATTTGTACAAATATGTACTAAGGAAACCCTTAAGATCAAAAATGACAAAACATTAATATTATAAATTATCGAATTAGCCGCGATATAAAAATTATATTTTGAAAAATATGGGAAAAATATGCACTTCACATACAGTTACATAATATAAGAAAAATAATAAAAACAGGGGTGCATAAAAATAAAACAAAAAATTCATTTCTAGTAAGCCATGAAAATTTCCGTCGGCAACGGTTTTATCACTCAAGAACCGAACACATAGAGCGCGACAGACTGCATGCGACATCTGTGAAATATTAAAATACCCACGTTCTTATGGACACAGTTATTTAGACAGCTGCACAACTGCAGGCTGTCAGTTGTCGCTCTCGCTAATTTCAAAATGTTTGTAACGGGTGATTTTTTAAGAGCTTGATAACTTTTTTAAAAAAAAAAACGCATAAAATTTGCAAAATCTCATCGGTYCTTTATTTGAAACGTTAGATTGGTTCATGACATTTACTTTTTGAAGATAATTTCATTTAAATGTTGACCGCGGCTGCGTCTTAGGTGGTCCATTCGGAAAGTCCA
>NW_017536141.1:49393-72037 GCF_001853355.1 Bactrocera latifrons | reverse complement strand
GCATACTGAGCATCTTTCTCTTTGACACCATGTCTGATATCCCACGTGATCTGTCAAATACTAATGCATGAAAATCCTAACCTCAAAAAAATCACCCATTATATTTGCCGACAGTAGAGCGGACAGTGGAATGAGTCATGGCACCAATATGTATAATGTAAAATTATTCAAAACTCTAACAAGCCTAAAGGCATAAATAGCTGTGTTATATCATTTGTAATAACAACTGATTATTTAAAACAAATAAATTTACCTTTTTACTTATTTTTTTCCATAAAAAATTTCTCTTTGAACAAAATATTAAAATTTCATTTAAGTGAAAGGTATTGGTATTGCCAGAGCGAAATTGTGTATTCACAACGCCATGTTGTGTCGCTCTCTATGTGTTCGGAGCGTCACTTTTTACAAAATCAAATTCCTTTGGACAAACGCAAATTATTTACAGTATGCGTTGTGTGAATAAGGAAATTATGTTGTTAAAAGTTGCAAAAATTTGTTTATTTTCAGAGATAAGGTAACTCATAGTTTTCTATGGATAAGCACTGCGGTCCAAGACCTCGAAAGAATATTAAACAAAACAAACAGAGAACGACGAAGCAAAAGTAAACAATTTAATAATACAAAATAAATAATTAACAACCCATTATACATGAAAACATTTTGATTTGGGTATAGTGTACAAATATAGGATACTGGGCACTATAAAGTAATCGATTATGTTACAATATATCAAGAATGTATTCAACAGTACGCTGAAGATAATATGCACCTAAGGTTGGTATTTCAACAAGGTCACGTCCCCGAACGCACAGCTAAGTGTAAAAAAAAGTTTTTTAGGGCCAACAACATCTTTGTAATGGTCACCTCAATTCCAGTTTTAAACCCATTGAAATTTCTTCTTCTTATTCAGATTTTAAGGAACACAATTCCAATTTTCTTTGTCAAAACCTCGTTGGTTCTATGAAGAAATGATGTGAATCAGTTTTAAAGAATATTGTATTTAAAATAAATTAATATTAACTCCATTGAATAAAAACTAGTTTTTTCCTTATATCCCCTTATTTTAAATTTTCAGTAAAACAAGATGTGTCGCATTATAACAAAAAATGCAAATAAAATATTAGACTTTTCAAGCTTGGGTACATTTAAAATATATATATCTTTTTCATTTTTTCCAAATAATTCTGCTTATTAAATAACTTTTGGTTTCTTCCCATTTCTGGATGCACATTAAAATCATTATTTGCATATTATTTTCCACAAAACCGTAATTATACATTTCATACATAAAATAATTTTAAAAATTTTTACTGAAAGTCAGATTGAAGGTCTTAATTATTGGCCAAAATCATTAGATATTTTTGTGGTAATTTCTACCTATAGCAGCTGTATATTCAGGTCAGAAATACAATGTGCTAACTAGTGAGTGGGCAAGGGAAAATTGAGACCTTATTCCTAAAAAGGCGAAAACTCAATAAATAAATTCTTATATCAAATAAATAAATAATTCTTATCCCGCAAATAAACCACAACTTATTAGTTACGATTATCGTGACTGTATGTACATATGTGTGTATGTACTATTTACATTAAAGTTTGCATTAAATTTATAATAATAAATTATTATTATTTATTTATTAATAATGAGTAATTAGAGGGCAAAATTAAAAAATAAAACCTATTTGAAGAAGAATATATATAGAGCTATCTATAGTTACGAAACAAGTAGTGTTGATAAACTGAATTACAGCAATTGAATTTGCTGCATTTCGAGATTCGAGGACAAAAACAAATTTTAATCAAAATCGCGATATTGTTTTTCAAACATTGTCTCCATTTAGATCTATACACTTTTGCATGCGTTTGAACGATATTTCGAAGCACCTTTGCCACTCTGATTGAGGTATTTCCAAAACATGCTTTTTGAAGGCTTTATCCGGCTCTTCAGGTGTCGAAGAACGTTGACCTCTTCGTTTATTCTTAACGAACGGAAATGTGTCAATGTGTTTTTACGTGAATACCTGTCTATGAAGACTAAACTCCACGGTGCTTTCTGTTGCTAGAAGCAAATAGATCAATACAATGCGTTGATCAGCGCCCCAAAGCATAAATGCATTTTGCWCTTAATTTTTGGTTCCAATTGGTTCGGGTGGATAGGGACACCCTAGTCACCTTGGTCGGGTTCGAGGCCCATCTAAAACCTCTGCCGTACTTTTGGTCCAGCACCCGGCCGCAATGCGACTCTTAACGAACGGAAATATTAAATTACATTACTTCCGGGCTCATACGCGTAAATCCACAATTCATCACCTCCCTCGATATCATAGACGTGTTTCGAAGTACCGCTACCGTATTTTGTTAACATTTCTCTGGACCAATCGACACGTACCTGTTTTTGAGCGATTGACAAATTGTGTGGGATACAACGCGAAATAATATTTTTTACGGTCAAATGTTCATGCACTATTGTATGTATGCTGGTCCCACTAATGACTGTGGTTGTCTATATCTCACTATAGGTCACATGATGATCTTTCAATATCATTTTCCTCCCATCATCCATTGTTTCCCGAATAATAACTGATTTTGAACGACCTTCCCGCAACTCGTCTTGTAGTAACCTCCTAGATTGAATTCACCATACCATTGATAGACACTGGACCTTGATGGAGCTCAATCGTTAAAAATTTAATTAATTTCGTCGATGCACTGTTTATTATTAATGATTTTTATGAATTATAAAACAAAGTTTTAAAGTTCAAGTTTGTATAAATTGTCTTAATCTCGCTTAAGCACCTTTGAGAACGGTTGAACGACTTTACCACACTAATTTCTGCTTGCAGTTCTTACACTCTCAACTTTGCGTTAGTTTCTATGATTAAAGACGTCATTGTTGTAGTCAAGATTTGCTATATTTCATTCATAAAGAATCAGTACAAAAACAGCCGAACTACTCAGTCATCGTACAAAGACATTGATTACATTTTTTTTCTAAACTGCGAACTATGGAAAATTAGTGACTTTATTTTGACTCTAAATTTATTATTGATAATCAGTATTATTGCATTGTTGAAACTTTGGAATTGTTATTAACCATATATACTAGAGGACCCGTCTACGTTTTACTGTGGCTGATACATAGTTAGTACTACTAATATCATCTATATGATTCGTCCTAAGGTACCTCCCCACAAATTTTCAGCCAAATCGGTTCAGCCATTCTTGAGTTGTAAGCGGTGTAACTAACACGACTTTCTTTGATATATATAATACATAATATACATAATGATACATAAATAATACTATTACTACCATCTACATATATGATTTCTATTAGTTGGATTATAATTATTAGTTAATGAGATATAGAATTTTTGTGAAGCAACTTGTGTAAGTTTACAAAAAAATGGAACATAAAACATTTCGTGTGTTAATAAAGCATTGCTTTTTGGAGGAAAATACTGTTGAGTTTGGGCTCAGGGAAATCCACCGTTATTTTGTTATTTGATAAGACTTAATAACCGTTAAACCACAACATGCTCTAAAGAGGCGAAAGCTTTGTTCAAAGTGGGTGCTGATTCCGAAAAGTTTCGAGTCCTCTTTAATTGCAATAAAACCGAACTTATGCGTCGGTGTATGACAGTAGAAACATACATACATATGTACCTGCATCATTTCCCACTGTAGACCAATCGCCAGTCATTCTAGTGGACTGTACATGATGAACCGGTTCTCAGGCGAGGAAAGTCGGCTGGAAAAGTTATGACATAAGTATTTTTGGATGCACGTGGTATAATACTTACTCAATGACTGATTACTGAGTCAGTTATAATGTATTTCACTGCGTATTTGGTTGCAGTTATTTTCTACTATTCCAAATACTTAGCAACTATGTATGCTATATTATTATTTTTGAGGAAGAATCTATTTTAAATTGTACTCTATATATTCAAATGATTCCTACAAACATGAATTTTGAACAATTGTATTCATGAGTTGTATTAAATTTTAATATAAAGAGATAAAAATCGGTTTAGCCGTTTTTGAGTTATAAATGGTGTAACTAACAACAACTTTTTTTTATATATATAGATTTAAATATCATTGTTTAAAAAATAAAATAAATTAACGGAACAAAAACAATTCATATTATTGGATATATGCAGTATTTTCATTCACATCCTTAGAGATCGTTGCTTACATTTACAAACGGTAATTGAGGTTATTTTAGGTTAGGTTTGGTTAAAAGATCAATCCTAAGGAGAATCTCACTTAAACATCTTATAACAGCGATCCGTTGCAGTACCTATATACCGAATTATAAGATCCATACAGAACGACAAAGCGCTTTGAGCCTTTCAAAAATGTATTAAAGCGGCTAATATCAGTTTCGGCTATGTCTTCTGGTTAGCGGAATGTAAGATTACTGAGATGTTTCAGCAACAGTCTTGCAAAGGTTGGACAATGGAAGAGACCTTCCCTCCTAACATAGCCAGTGCTGAATTATACTGCGTCCAATCGTCATAAATCCTCTACGGGTTTTGTTGAAGAGTCTTCCGTTCCTTTAAATTTATAAGTTCTCAGAAGTCATCGAAGGATCGATTCCATGTCGGTGGGGACTGGAAGAGCTGTTCTAAACTTCCTGTAATAGAGATCCCAATCGGTGTTTCTAAAGTTTCTATACATTCTACACTCCGGGCACAAAGTGTTCAGGCTAAAACCAATGTACCTGTGATTAGAGAGGGAATGATCGTCAAGAACTCTCCATTCTGAGATCAAAAGACCAATTTCCCTAGAAGCTAGCCTAACTTCCAAGTTTCCGTCCTGCCAGCAAAAAATTATTACAAATCGAACAATCGAAATCTTGTATTAGTATCAGAGCCTCCATAGACGGTGTGCTTAGAATTGACATCCGAGCATACAATAGCTCCGGCTCTTATTTCTTTGGGCTCCGTCAGAGCTCTTCTCAGCAGGTCCGGATATGGCTCCACCTCGTAGTCATACGATATATAGGGCGAGACAAGCCAGAATTCTCCCGTACTGTTTTCGAGCCTAGCATCGAAACTTCCTCGTTGTTGAAATTGGGTAAAAGAAAAGCGTTAAAACCGTGTCTGACCCACAAACCCCAGACCACCTTCATTTTTTAACGGAATTTTTTTTTCGTGCAAAAGGTATTTTTCAAAAACACATTCATCACATCAATTATGCGGGGAAACCAATTAACCACGTTCAATTAAACGGAATTATTGCAGATGGACGGAATCGCTCATAGAAAAAATTTCGGAAGTTTGAGTTTTCGCATTTAAGAAAAGATAAAATTGGACAAATTTAAAGTATTAAAGTATTATTATAAAATTAATATTGTAATTAGCAAAGGAAAGCTTTTTCTTTCAATTTTATTAATTTTGCGAATATATTTAATAATTTGACGATTTGATTTAATAATAAACTACAGTCGAGTCCCGATAATTCGAAATAGCAAGGGGATTTAATTTTTTATGGACTACACAGGAATTCGAATTACCGAGATTTCCATTTATCGAGGCTCAACATATAAGAATTCTAATGAACGAGGCTTTTATATTCCACATCATGTTTAAATTTTTAACTTTATTGGAGACTAGAGGACCCGTTCACGGTTTACTTTAGGTTGACCCTACTACCACACTCTACAAGGTGTGTTCCAAAGTAAACAGGACCTTAAAAAAAATGAGCAAATGATTTTTTCGGCAAAATCAATTTATTTTACTCAAAATAGTCTCCATCTGCTTCAATATAACTTTTGCACGGTCCAAAAGCATGTCGAACGAGGGTTTAACTCGTTTAGCCTTCTGAATGGCCTCTACATCTGCATAACGCTTTCCTTTCATGGGCAAATGTATTTTTCCGAAAAAAAAATAAGTCGCACGGTGCCATATCAGGTAAATACGTGGAGTGGCTAATGGTTAAAATGTGATTTTTGGTAAAATAATCGCCCTTCGAATATTGGATTCTGTGCAATTTTTGGTCGTCAGTCAATTTGTGCGGAACAAAGCGTGCACACACTTTTCGTAAACTCAAATATTCGATCAAAATGCGATAAATCGATATTTTGGAGATGTTCAATTCCATTTCCATTAATTTTAATGATGACTTTGGCTGATTTTTKATGAATTCACGCACAGTTTCGATGGAATTTCCGGTAATCACGGATTTTGATTGGCTTATATGTTGATCATCATTTATGTCCTCACGACCACTTTGAAAACGTTGAAACCACTCGATAGCTCTGCTCCGTGAAGGCAATCATCGCCATAAACTTGTTTCATCAAATGAAATATTTCGGTAAAAGTTTTATCAATTTTAAAACAAAATTTAATGTTGGCTCTTTGTTCGAAGCTCATTTTCGCACCGATAACACAAACATACCGACACTTAAAACGCAATAACTTCACTTCCAACCGATGAAATGTCATGAAATTCTCACTGGACAATGAATAAAGATCAGATTCTAACGCATCAGTCGACATATAGATTGCGCTAGATTCAAAAAGTCCTGTTTACTTTGGAACGCACCTTATATATGATTTTTATTAGTTAGATTATAACTATTGGCTAATGAGATATAGCATTTTTGTGAAACAACTTGTGTTAGTTTACAAAAAAATTTATAATAAAAGCATTTCGTGTGTTAAAAAGAATTGCTTTTTTAGTGAAAATACTGTTGAATTTGGGCTCTGCATCAGGGAAATCAACCGTTGAAAAGAGATTGGCTAAATTGAAAAAAGACGAAATGAGCATAGAGGACAATGAAGGCAGTGGGCACCCTAAAGAGGCAAAAGCTCTGTTCAAAGTGGGTGCCTCGCAAGTTCGTAATCTAGCAAAAATAACGAACTCCGGACTCTGAAGAGTGTTTGAGTGCTATTTAAATGCAATAAAACCGAATTTTTGCGTCGGTGTGTGACAATAGAAATATGGCTCCATCATTTCACACTGGAGATAGACATTATAGTGGGCTGCACATGATGAATCGATCTTCAAGCGTGGAAAGACGAAAAAGTCGGCTGGCAAGGTTTTGACATCAATCTTTTGCGATGCACGTGGTATAATATTCATCGACTGATTATTGAGCCAGTTATAATCCATTGTGTATTTGGTTGGTATAGGGATAACCACGGCCTTCGATGCGCTATTTATAGGCACTTTTGAAGCGTCGCGGCCGGCCGACACCGCCACAAACGCTACGTCCCGCAATTTTGAAATCTGTAATAACTTCGAATATATTCATTTAGATCAAATACTGTACAGGCCATATAGATCTATATCAAATCAACAATGTACTTAACGGGGCATCTCGACATGCAAAAATTTATTGTATTCGTATACTAACTGTATTGCTGTACGAGTATAGCTCTTTTAAGTCGTTCGTGAGTTATAGCGTCGCAAACATGGAGCAAAATAAAGAGAAAATACGGCATATTTTGCACTACTACTACGATAAAGGCAAAAATGCATCTCAAGCCGCCAATAAAATTTATGCAGTTTATGGACCCGATACAGTTTCCATTTCCACCGCACAGCGATGGTTTCAACGTTTTCGTTCTGGTGTAGAGGTGGTCGAAGATGTGCCACGCTCCGGAAGTCCTGTCGTCGAAAATTGCGATAAAATCGCTGAATTGGTCGCAAGAGACCGGCATAGTAGCAGCCGTAGCMTCGGTCAAGAGCTGGGCATGAGACATCAAAAAAAATTTACGAGCCATTGAAAATTCAATAAAAAATACCGCAAGACTTTTTTGACAACCTAATATTTAATAATTTCGGATGGGGAAACCAGAATAAAATTACAAATTGGGTTCGTACTTCTAGCTTTATATTTGCAATGCACGCTAAACGCTATTTATTTCTTTACTTTCTTGGTTATAAACTTTATTGTCCTTTTCAAAGTATGATTGTGTGTTTGAGTAATCTAACTGATAACCATTAAGATCGTGATAGGGAATTACTTGAATTTGTGTTGATTAATTCGTAATGAATGGATAGGATATGCGTAATTCCTTACATTTATGATTAATCCAGGTGGATGTTTTTTATTAGTAGCAATAATTTTAGGTTAAACAGTCCCAGTCGCGAAAGCTGCATGTCCATTTCCAAGTCTTCAATATATTCAATAAATTGCATGAGTTCGTAAACGAGTGTATCAATACTGTTTCTGTTATTTTCAAAATGTTTATTTCTCTGTAGTCCATCATTAACGAATTTTATTACGTCGTTAAATTTATCCCTTTAATTGAATTTTCAGTGACCGCGTTTAATTTCTTCTGAATTATTTCTCAATCAGATTCTTCAAATGTACCGAAAAGATATTTGAAAGCGGAGCCTACAATGTTAAGAAGACCTCGTTTTTGTCTTTGTTCCCTTTGCAAAGTTATTCCACTTGATTCTTTTATTAGTTTAATGTATAAATATTTTATCCGAAGTGTGTCTGTACTGTTTTGAATTTTGTTGCCAAAATATGTCGTTATTGCAATGATTTCTGTTAAGTTGATTGTTAAACAATGGTGTTCGAACACTGATGGCATTTGAACTGGTTTGCTAGAAAAAAGGAGATAACCGTGATCGGTATCAATGTTCTTTACTTAAATTTGTTGGGCACGGCCTATGGTGAAGAATAGGAATAATTCGTTAATGTTCGCCAGGAACCTGTGGAATTGGGATTTCATTATTATTATTATTTGTTTTCCTTTTTTAAACTGTGTTTTGTACTAGTTAGTTATTCTATTTTGGTTAGTTATTTTGTAATGGTCAGGGTCGGTTTGTTCAACATTTTTATTTTCTTTAAATGGATTTTCTAATCTAATCTTTCAACATCTGCCACTCCCGTCTCTGCTGTATTTAGCTGCCGTCGCTTTCTAACCATCGCTTAAATGAAAGACTGGAGAATGCACCGTCCCTATCTGGTTTTAACAGTATGGGTTTGCCCAGTTAGTTAGAAATACGCATATGTGCATTTTTGTATTCAATCCAATCCTTTGATTTAATTTGTTCAAGAGTGGCGAGTTTCGAGTAGGTGTATATGCAACTAAGGTAACGTTTTCCTTCAAACGACTTCAGGCGACAATATTCTAGCCTTGGGGTAATTTTAAATGGCATTTTAGTGTCTCTGTGTTCTGTCTTGGTCCCGTTGCATTAATTTATAATGTTTTGAATTAATAACTTTCTATTTGGGAAATAATGATTTTCTTTAAATAATTTGGTAATTTTTTGTATGCCTGTATGATGTAAAAGTTTTTCGTGGGATTGAAGTATTATTTCTTTAAATTATGCATAGGAGCTTACATTTTGAAGCAGGATGAGGCTGCGAATCACCTTAGTATAGGAAGTATTAATAATCACCCTATAAGCTGCCTGGATGATTTCGAAATGTACATTGCCATATTTTTTGAAATGAAATGGTCAAGAAGAAATTGTTTAGCACTTTCAATTGTCMTTTTGTCGTAAAAATTGTGGTTAAAGAATTTCAAAAAATATTTGTTTCTTTTACATTATTTTCTTCTGATTTGATGAATATTATTTGCCTTTTGAATAAGTTTATTGGTTTTTCTGTTAACTGAATAAATTCGCTACTGTCTTCTTCTGCACTATGTTGGGTGACCTCACTAAAATGATTCTCCTCGAGTTTAATTCTAGACAATGCGTCTGCATTTAATTATGTTTACCTTTGGTATCGTCAGTATCAAAGTCGAGCTCGGCCAGTCTATCTCTACCTTTGCAACTTTGCATTTGGTTCCTTGAGAGTATTTAATCACCTGACAGGTTGATGATCACTAGCTATCTGAAAATGTCTTCCCAGCAGGTAATGACGAAATGTTTTAGTGGCTCAAACTATGGCGAGTAATTCTTTTTCGATAGCGCTGTAATTTAATTCATGGTCATTTAATGTACGACTTATGAAAGATATAGGGTGATTGTTTTGGGAAAGGACCGCTTCAAGAGCAGTTAGTTAGTACGATTTTTTTTTTTCAAAATTTGGAAGTTGTAAAATTGGTTCGTTTGTTATTAATGTTTTTAATTTTTCGAAGTCTCCAAATATTCTTGGTTCCTTGTGTCTATTTTTGCTCCTTTTTTTAGATAACGGGTCATTGGTTTTGCTACATCGGCGTAGTTTGGAATAAATTTATGGTAGTAAATTATTTCATCCAAATAAACAAATCAATGGTCGAAGTATAATGTTCATACACCTTTAGAATGTAGCGGGTGCTGTAAACCGAATGGCATACGGACGTATTCGTAGTGACCGAGTTTGGTCGAAAGTGCAGTCTTTTGTATAGATACCGGATCCATTTCTATCTGGTGAAGACCTCTATTGTAGTAAAGTACTGGCTTTCTCCCTGTTTTCCAAGTATTTCATCCATGTTGGGCATGGGATATCTATCGACAATTGTTATGTCATTTAGTTTTCTACAATCGATTACTACTCTGTATTTTATTTTACCCAAATCAACGTTTTCCTTGGATACAAAAAGGTAGGGCTATTGTAGAATGAGTTGCTTTCTCTAATTAGTGCCTGTTCAAGCATTTCCTGTACCTGATTTTCTACTTCTATTTCATGAATTTGTGCAATTGGGTATTGTTTCGAATAAATAGGGGAATTATGTGTTGTATTAATTACATTTTCAATTGTATTTGTAAATGACAAACGATTGCCTTCCAAATATTGAATATTTTTAAATTTGTTAAGTAAATGTTTTAATTTGGAAGTTTCTTCTTGATTAAAATGATCCAATCGCAAAAGTGAAAAATTAATTTTTTTGATAATTGTGTTAATTAAATTTTCGTACGAATCTGCTAGATTTTGGTTAAAGTAAAATTAATCTATGTCTGTGCCAAAATCTACCAACTGGTATGTCTTATCAAAACGTGAAATTGCCCGAGTTTTATAATTTAAAATAAAAACTTCGCATTCTATATTTTGGATTGGAAGAGAGAAAATTGTTTATGCTACAATCATTATATATGTATTTAATAGTCCGAAAATATGCATTCTTATTTTTTCCAAAAATACAATTGTGGAAAGAAATATATTTCTCCTTTTTTTATTTTCCACATAAATTCTTTTTCATCCATATAAAAATTTAAAGAGTTCAATAGCTCAAAATATGAGATACATGAGCTCGAACCTACCTACCCGACGCCTTTTCGCAAATGATTATGTTATGATAACAAATGCCCACATAGAGATTTGGCAATGGCAATAGCAATAGTATAACATAAATTTTATCCTGCCGAGATGCCCCGTTAGGATTCAGCCTGCGTTTACAATGTTAGCGGAAAAAATTTAATTATTTCCGACATCACATAAGAAAACTCAAAAATACCAGTATTTTTCCACTATTCATTGGATGCTATTATACATATAAACCTTCCTCTTCAATCACTTTATCTATTTAAAAAAATCCGCATCAAAATCTGTTGCGTAGTTTTAAAGATTTAAGCATACAAAGAGACAGAAAAATCGACTTTACATATTTTATACTACGTATTGATTTAAAAATAATTTAGGTATGTACATTAATTTGTACGATTTGCAAATTAAATTTAAATAGAAACACAAAATTATAGAACAATAAATCGAGCGTTAAAAAAGTCTGTAATTTTCAATTGCTTAGTGAATTTTCTCTTAGTTTTTCTTTTTCTTTCTCCAAACTGATTACGCTGTCAAACACACATTATGCGTTGAAAAAAAGTTTTAATTGCGGTAGTTGATTAAAATTTCATCTTTTTCGGCATCATCATCGTTCTCGTCACTTTCGTTATATATATATGTACATATGTACATACGTATAATGAAGTTTCCTCCAATATGTCGTTATCTGTTAACATATCATACTTCATTACAAACATCTACGTATTTCTTAACAATACCGAAATTTAGAGAGTTCTCAGAAATAGTTGTCCAAAGATAATCTATAGTATGTCATATCAATGGACTATCCTCAAATAAATCATCATTTAATATTTTACTGAAACCACAAGGATGAAAGCAGTTTTGAATACACAATATGCAAATATTTTTCCACGCTTTAAAAGCAATTTGTATAGCTATTAATATTGTGCAATTTTTTTTTATCGATGCTGTTAACCAAATTAATAACCATTTCATTGCGGTATAACGATTTAAAAACTTTTATGATACCCATGTCAAGGGGCTGCTGCTGGATGTGATGCGAGTAACTTTTATACGCAACTGTCTATGAATAACAATATCATTCGATTATTAACCGCCATGGCATTATTTAGTATTTGCAGCCATTCGTTAAATTTAGTTGTTGTCAGCCACGCTTTCTTCTTATGTCGACAATGCAGTGGAAAGCTACAAATCTTTTAAGCATCTCCGTTTGCTGACTTTACGAATAGCAGAGGCTTACGTTTTTGGTGTCATCCCTGTTCGCAGCAAATAATAGGATAAAAACTTGTAGAGTAACTCACTTTTGTCTGCATTTAATAAATTATTTGATTTTTAATCCTTTTTCAGATCTCTCAGCTTTTCCAGAACATACATACATATGTACGTGTTCATTAACTAACAAACCTTCGCAGCCCATTTTTTTAAGTGTGATATTTTGCCGGTGTTTAAAACGATCTAGCCAACCACTTCTTCTTCTTTACTGGCGAAGACCCTGCTTACGAGGTTATAGCCTAGTTTACAACAGCGCGAAAGTCGTTGCTTCTTTTCGCAAATTGGAAATTCCAAGCGAACCCAGGTCGTTCTCCTCCTAGTATTTCCAACGGAGTGGAGGTGTTCCGCTGCCGTCTTTTAATTCGCTGAACTATGTCAAGGTCGTCGTACATCTCATACCGTTATCGTATTCGCCATGGCAAATGCGCAAAAAAGACCATAAATCTTCCGCAGAACCTTTCTCTCGAAAACTCATAACATCGACTCAGCAGATGTTGTCATCGTCCATCCCTCTGCACCTTATAGCTGAACGGGAATAATGAGTGACTTATAGAGTTTGTTCCTCGAGAGAGGACTTTACTTCTCAATTGCCTACTCAGTCCGAAGTATATTTATTCTACGTTGGATTTCGGCACTGGTATTGCTGTTGCTATTGATACTGGTTCCAAGATTGACGAAATTATCCACGACTTCTAAGTTATGACTTTTAACAGTGACGTGGGAGCCTAGCCGTGAGTGCGACGATTGTTTGATGACAGAATATATTTCATCTTGACCTCACTCACTACCAGACCAATTTGCTTCGCTTCCTCATTCATTATGGAGAGAGCAGAACTAACGCGCGGCTGTTGAAACAAATGATATCAATGTCATTGGAGTACGCCAGCGCTGTACATTCTTATAGAAGACAGTACTTTCTCTATTTAATTTTGCAATTTTTTTTCTCCAAGAGTAGAATGAAGATGCCGCACGAAAGGTAGTCGCTTTGCCTGAAACCTCTTTTGGTGTCGAACGGCTCGGAGAGGTCCTTACCGATTCTGACGGAGCTCTTGGTATTGGCTTGGGTCATTCATCTTGGGTCCCTCTAGATTCTCACTCCAACTCGAGCTCCTTGACTGCAGTGGCTGGTGGTTTGACTCCATGCAACCCACTGAAAGGTAATCAGTGAATGTGTTAATAGCTCCGCTGTGAATGGTTGTTGGTGCGTGATTGAAGTGAGATGTGTCCGAGGTCTGGTCGGCGTACTGTCTAATGTCGTCGACGTAGTCAAGGAAAGACCTTATAGTAAGCGGCTCGGCACCAAGCAGGCGACTGCAGGGATAGTTGCTGCGAGAATAGGCCCTATGCTGCCAACGCACTACTCTGACAATAACCTCTACAACTGTACAATCTATAACTTAACTACTGTTGAATTTGGGCTCAGGGAAATCCACCGTTGAAAAGATATTTGCTAAGCCGGAAACAGGCGGAATGAGCACCGAGGACAATGATGCTCTAAAAACTTAATAACCTTAAAACCAGAAAATGCCCTAAAGAGGCGAAAGCTCTGTTCAAAGTGGGTGCAGATTCCGAAAAGTGTTTCTTTAATCGTAATAAAACCGAACTTATGCGTCGGTGTGTGACAATAGAAACATATGTAGCTGCATCATTTCCCACTGGAGTCCAATCGCCAATCATTCTAGTGGACTGTACATGATGAACCGGTTCTCAGGCGAGGAAAGACGAAAAGTCGGCTGGAAAAGTTATGACATCAGTATTTTTGGATGCACGTGGTATAATACATACTCCACGACTGATTACTGAGCCAGTTATAATCTATTTCACTGCGTATTTGGTTGCAGTTATTTTCTACTATTCCTTATAGCAACTATATTATTTTTGAGGAAGAATCTGTTTAAAATTGTACTCATATATTAAAATGATTCCTACAAACATGAATTTTGAACAATTGTATTAAATTTTAATATAAAGAGATAAAAATCGGTACAGCCGTTCTTGAGTTATAAACATGCATGCGTTTGCATTCAAATATTTCAAAAACCTGGGTCTTCAAAAAAATAACCCTCAGTCGGACGTATACCTGGGCGTGCCCAGTTCTTTTGCGTTGGCGGCCCTCTGCCGGGCTTCAAAAAAAAAAAAAATAACCCTGGCCGATCCAACACCGGGATTTATCAAGGTAATGAGAATTCTGAAAGATTTTACTTTACCCATCACACGATAATGAATGTTATGTCATCATAATTTTTATTTTTTCTTATTTTTACTCCAATATAAAATATGGTAACACTATTTTTGCTTGTTTACACACATTTTCTTATTTTATTAATAAATGGATTTTAACTAAAGTTTGAAATGAAATTATTATTATTAGTTATTTTTGCAGTTTTAATATGAAATAAATGAATAGAAAAGAATTAGTGAAGTGTTAGTGGATATAAAAGTTAAAAATATAAGTATAAAATTCATTATAAATCCGAGAAACACGCATTTTCAATAGTTGATTTTTTGAACATCTCAAAAGCCATAAGTCAGCGGCAACTATATATATATATTCTTGATCTGGAGGACCTCCTCTATTCGTATATACCCATTTTAACCCCGAAATCGAGGGATGCCATTCTAAATTGCAGCCAGTTATTTGCATATCTTAATCCTTGTCATACAAACACTTAATCCAAATTTAATATAGATCATGTTACACAACAAAATTACAAAAAATTATTTTTATTGCTAACATATCTCGACTCAACTGTTAAACGAAAATAATTATATTGCTAGTATCACGTCCAAAACAATATGGAGATTGCCATAACCACGCATGCCACCGCAACATAAGGCGACTTTCGTTCTCCTATTCTTGCCAACTTCCAAAAAACACCAAGCAAACTGCAATAAAATATTTTTTATTACATTTATTACTCCTTAAACTTTGCATTTGTTTAACTTACCCCGTCTTATTCCGGTCCATAATGCTAGGAAATAGAGATCGCAAATATGCACAAGTGCAAATGAGAAGTAAAATCACTGATAGCAAACTTTGAAAGTTGAATAACGCACTCTATGGAAACAGTTTTAATTAACTCGGAGTAACGTAATAAAATATTTTCCTCTACTTACCATTTTGATTTCTTATTTCTTAATAAACGTTGTAATACCAATATATTATTCTCTCAAAGATGACGTGCATCAACAACAATTTCATTTGTTTAGTCAGTGAACGTGTATTATGTTATGTTATGTTCTCTGGTTTAGTTACCGAAGTGTCAAATTAGAACACAACAGAGAGACATAATGCATTCACAATAATGTCTAAACCCTTCTACCATGGTCTAAACAATGTTAGTAAAAAAATTTATTTTAAATATTATTAATCATTTTGTCATTAGGTATTCAATTGTGCAAAAAATTTATACAAAATGAACTTTATATTATATTTAATTTGAGCATAAAAATAATAATTTTTTGAAAGCACTTTTATTAAGTGGCAACGCAAACGCGAAATGTGAACATACTACACGTGCAGCAAAAAGTCAAAACATTGTATGGATTTATTTGTTCAGTGGATTTATTAACAAATTGAATAAATTGTGGTTTATTAAGTCCAAGAATGTCTCAGTTTAAACGATTGAACACTAAAAAGTACCTCAAAACTGGTAAAATTGTCACGCCTGATACTATATACTGGAAACAATTGAGTGTAAGATTGCAGTTTACATTAAATAGTCAAATATTAAACAAGAGTATTGTTATTGCTTTCTTAGGTGCCTACACTTGTGAAAGAGTTTGGTGCGATCGACTATGTAGACTTCAGTCCTATTGAGCCGCATTATTTTGCTGTGACTTGTTCTGTACGCGTACAAATTTACAACCCTATTACGAAATTGGTTGTAAAGAATTTATCACGATTTCAAGAAACTGCCTACGGAGGAACTTTTCGACAAGATGGTCGATTACTTGTGGCAGGTGATGAGCAAGGTTTGGTAAAACTTTTTGACCCCTCTAGTAAAAATGTTTTGCGGCTGTTTAAGGGACACAGAGGTCCAGTACATCGCGCGCAGTTTACACAAGATTTACTGCATATTGCAAGCTTTTCAGATGATCGTACTGTAAAGTTATGGGATATTGCATCTGAGAAGGCTACATTAACGTTTGCTGAACATGAGGACTACATAAGAGCCGGAGCAATAAATCCCATGTCACCAGATACATTAATATCAGGTGGTTATGATGGTAAAATCAAGATGTACGACACTCGTACGCAACAAATTTCATACAGTATCGATCATGGCAGTCCTGTTGAATCATTGCTATTTCTACCTACGGGTGGTATTTTTATCAGCGCTGGCGGTACGGAAATCTGTGTTTGGGATGCTTTTGCAGGATGTCGACTTCTCACGAAAATTTCACAGCACCATAAAACAATAACAAGTCTCCGTCTTGGTTCCAATGGCAAACGTTTGTTATCAGGCAGTTTGGATCGCCATGTTAAGATCTATGACGTTGCCACTTATCAGACTGTGCATACGCTTGATTTCCCAAATGCTGTACTGAGTCTTGGTGTAGCACCGGGTGATCAGACGGTTGTTGCTGGCATGGTTGATGGTCTAATTTCAATCCAAAATATGGAAGTAGATCGTAATAAGGATGAAATAACTAAGAGGTCAACTAACAAACCTCCACCCTTAACTTCAGTTAAAGTAGATCATGAAATCCGTACTGGCGACTTTCAAAAATTACAAATATATGATAATTTGTTGCGAAAATACGAGTATGTAAAATGTTTGGACACTGTAATGAATAAACATATTGCAAAATCTAATCCTGAAGTGACAATCAGTGTTATGCAAGAGCTCATACATCGCAAAGGCTTACATCGTGCATTAGCCGGACAAAGCCATGAATTTCTCTCACGGTTCATATCATTCATATGTCATCACATTGGAGAACATCGATTTATGCGCGTCATGATTGATGTTGCAATGATATTGTTGGATGTTTATGGATCGAAGTTTCATGAATTCACTGGTATATTAGGCACAGATTTTAGAAGATTAGCTGGAGTGTTACATCGAGAAGTCAACCTAACCTACGATTTACTAGAACTACAGGGGTGTTTAGAATTACTTCAAACTGCTACAGAAGGTTCTGATAGCATTGATGAGATGATACGGTTTGTGAAAGCCGATAATGATCAACTAAAACAGTCTGCTCAAGCAAAGGAGTCGTCAATTCTGACAGTATAGCATTAGAATGTCATCAAATAGTGTGAATATATTGCGTGTAAATTAAATATCGACAGACACTCAAACTTCCATAGTTTCATGCTGTAATGAAAATAAATAGAGATAAGTATTTTAAAACAATTGATTCTCCTTCTTCTTGATTGGCGTAATCACCGCTTACGCGATTATAGCCGAGTTAACAACCGCGGACAGTCGTTTCTTCTTTTCGCTACGTGGCGCCAATTAGATATTCCAAGGGAAGCCAGGTCCTCCTCCACTTGGTCCTTCCAACGGAGTGGAGGTCTTCCTCTTCCTCTGCTTTCCCCGACGGGTACTGCGTCGAATACTTTCAGAGCTGGAGTGTTTTCGTCCATCCTTACAACATGACCTAGCCAGCGTAGCCGCTGTCTTTTAATTCGCTGAACTATGTCAATGCCGTCGTCTATCTCGTACAGCTCATCGTTCCATCGAATGCGATATTCGCCGTGGCCAACGCACAAAAGACCATAAATCTTTCGCAGAAC
Organism: Bactrocera latifrons; assembly: GCF_001853355.1. Classification (NCBI taxonomy): domain Eukaryota; kingdom Metazoa; phylum Arthropoda; class Insecta; order Diptera; family Tephritidae; genus Bactrocera; species Bactrocera latifrons. The sequence goes on along the minus strand of NW_017536141.1, from coordinate 53,855 downwards.
TTTTYTCTCGARAACTCGCAACGTCGACTCATCMGTTGTTGWCATCGTCCAAGCCTCTGCACCATATAGCAGGACGGGAATTATGAGTGACTTATAGAGTTTGGTTTTTGTTTGTCGAGAGAGGACTTTGCTTCTCAATTGCCTACTCAGTCCGAAGTAGCACCTGTTGGCAAGAGTTATCCTGCGTTGRATTTCCAGGCTGACATTGTTGGTGGTGTTTACGCTGGTTCCAAGGTAGACGAAATTATCTGCAACTTCAAAGCTATGACTGTCAACAGTGACGTGAGAGCCAAGTCGCGAGTGCGACGACTGTTTGTTTGATGACAGGAGATATTTCGTACTGCCCTCGTTCACTGCCAAACCCATCTGCGTTGCTTCCTTGTCCAGTCTGGAGAAAGCAGAACTAACGGCGCGGGTGTTGAGGTCGATGATATCAATATCAATTGATTTTCTATTTTATTTACAAGAAAAAACGTAAACTTCGGCTGCACCTAAGCTAATATACCCTTCACAGGTGCATTTCTTTTAGTAACTATGTTCTAAGTTTATACGGAAACTATATACTGTAGTAATCCGATCTGAGCAATTTTTCCGGAGTAATCCATGTCAAATTTCGTGAAAATATCACGCCAAATGCAAAAGTTTGCCTTGATTCCGATCGTTCGGTTTGTATGACAGCCATATGCTATAGTAAGCCGATCTGAACAATTTCTGCGGAGATTACATTGTGTTCCTAGAAAATAACCTGTGCCAACTTTTGTGAAGATACTTTGTCAAATGCAAAAGTTCAGTTTGTATGGCAGCTATATGTTATAGTGGTCCGATTTCGACAGTTGGGACAAATGACCAGCTTCTTGAAGAGAAAATGACGTTTGCAAAATTTCAAAACGATCAACTTGGCAGCAACATTAAGGATATTACACCAAATTGGAAAAATGCTTTGCTCCAAAACTGTATCTCTTTTGAAAATCAATGAATTTGTATACCTCAATTGAATTGAATACTGCAAATACCATAGGGAGGGAACTTCCTCTCAAAACAATATAAATTTTTATAAGAATATATATAGAACTGTTCCTTCACCCTTGACTTACACTTACAATACCAGCGAAACTCTTTAATATGTTGCATGAATTTACATTGCGTTGAAAGAGGTAAGGAATGAAATATACATAGATGCGTTTGAAAGTTGGATAAACCGTTCCGTAATTTATTCACGTTCATGTACTTTAACTTAAGTAATGTTGTCGCATTTATATTTTTATCAATGAAATAATTCACATATATACTGTAAAATATATTTGTAATATTAATAATAATGCAGCTATATTATTTATATGTGGGTATTCAATGTATTATATAGGTAATTATTATTATATTTACTTCGACATTTTAAAATACAATATATACTATATGTATGTGTATCTTAACATACACTACACGCTACAAATTCTTAGCATATGCATATGGTACATAGTATGCGTAGCTACATATGTAGTTGTACGCCCATTATTTTGTTGACATTTAACTTGAACTGAATAGAAAGTTCGTTTATCATTTCAAGTAATTTATAAATACTTAAATGATAGCGATCTTACAACTAGCCTTTTTAACAACATGCATTGTGGGTGTACCTACAGAACTTCTTAGTATAACTACCAGCGCATAATCATTTGTCAGCATGTATGTTCACATGGCATGAATGTGATTTTAATGAATATACAATATGAACTTAAATAATCATGTTTTTGTTTTTTATGATTATACGGTTTTTACATTTCTTATTGGTGCAATTTGGATCACTTTAATTTAATCATTATTAAATATTTCAATTACGATTAAACTTCCTTGTTTTTGTATTGCAATTATTGTACGTATTTAATTGTAGTTCTTAGCAAACTTAAAAACTTGATTAATATGGACACGTTATTTATGATTATTTACTGGACTTCTGAATGACATATTTGTATTTAGTAGGAAAAGAAACACAAAAGAGAAACTCATAAAACGCACATACCACACGTGAGACCACTGATTGAAATGAAAACAAAACACACGAATAAATAAAACTTCCACAATTTTTTTTTTTTGACAAAAATCGAAAAAAAAAATAATTTAATAAACTTTAAATTTTGTTTCTTATTACCAATTTTATTTAGTATTTGCAATACTGCTTATAAGGAAAATATAATACAATAATGTGTATCTAGCTTTTAATGTAATAATCCACAAATAGCTTAAGGATTGTTCTTGCCTCAATGTAAACTTGAAGCATTTCGAATTTCATGGAACCAACTGTGCTGAGGTTCTATCAGAAAAAAAAAATACCACAAAAAAAATTTTCGATTTCATAACAACAAATGTAAAAATTTTCATTTATCAAAAAAAAAAATACCTTTTAATTGCTCTCTTCAATTCTATGTGATCGTTTAAAAGCAGTTTAGATTTTTCTTTTTTGTAATTTTTTAGCTCAGTTGTTTTCAAAAAGTACAACTGGTAAATTAAACTGTAGTCAGTTCGTTTAAAGGAAATTTATTCTCAAGCAATATTTTCTATATAAATTATGTGGCATTTTGTAATTACTTTATTGTTTTATATTTTTAAAACTATTTAAATAAATATTTCCACAAACGTTGGGTATTATAATATACATTACCTAACCTACGGTAGTGCGTTAAATTTTGCCGAACATAAATTTTCTCTTCTATCTGAGTGTAACTAAACATATCCTGACACATCTGTATAAATACAACTAAATATTTAATTTATGCAAATTTTTCTTTTCACAATTGCAACAAGCCCTAGCATAGTTGCTCTTCATTCATATAGACGCTTATTTTTACACCCAAAATAGAGACACATTTAGTTTAGACATGCATTTACATACATAAGTACATAAGTAAAATATCTTAACAGCATACGGTCTTTTGACAAATGGTAAACGAATATATCCTGTGTTCAAAAACCTTCAGTTCATATACAAATACCAAGTAAATATGTTACTGTTCCAATTGTGTTGATTTACAAAGTGGTTTTAGAACTATGCTAGTAATATTTGCGCTTTCCTGCCAAATCTGATCATTGTTATAATTATTTGCTTATACTTTAAGTTTTTACTAACTTTTTCTAGTCCTCTTATATGTTTAGTGCCTTTTATGTATACATGGATAGATTTGTTCGCGTTTTATATCAACTATAATTTAAGTATATTTATAAGATATAATTATTTTGCTTTTTTTTTTTTAACCAAGGAAATGAAAAAAATGTATATCAATAGGCATGAATTACTCGCTATTTAGGGTAGGGAAAGATACGATGCCGTTAATGCGTTTTTAGCCATCTTCTTTTGGCGGTGTGAACCACCCTGCAAAAAAGAAATGTCAAATTTAAATATTCGCGTTTGTTGGTGAAAAAATATCCCAATTGCTCACCATTTTTCTCGTGTATTTGCACCAGGGATTTAAAGCTCTGCTGTGCACGCGCCAAGCTGTACTGACCCTGCGATAATGCCTAAAGTTGGAATTTAGGAATTCCGCAACAAAAAACAAAATAGCGAAATCTTTATAATAATAATATGAAACTTACCTTTGTAGCACCAAACTGTATTCTGGCTTTACCCTTCACGAGGGTTGCGGCAATTTGCATGATGACAGCTTCCACAGTGTAAGCGGAGCTCCAGCCCTGTTTTGTCAGCAGTTCCATACATATGGCACCGCCCACGAGTACATAGCCACCTAAAAAAGCGTCACATGAAAATAACAAATGTTCAATGGTTTATTAGAAATTCATATACACAACACACCCGATATTATAGGATGCACCACTCGTACAAATGGCGGCTCAAATGGATAGGTTTCTTTGAAAATAATATTCAGCAATATGCTGTCTTTTCCCTCCTTCTCTTTGAGCATGACCAAGTCGTTGTGTAGCGGGCTGTCAGGATCAACAGATTTCAGGCGTATATTCCACTCGTATATCGAATCGTTTACTAACTCAATGGAGTACATATTACTCTTAAAAGAATCGGAACGGTAGATGTCACGTAGCTCTTTCATGAGACGATCGGTTGCTTGAACGGAACCAGAAACAGAACCCTGCAATACAATGATAAAAAAAATCCTCATAATATACTTCGAAATAAGCAGCAATTATATTAAATTGTGATGCGTTCAAGGAAGCATCTACATACGTGAATAGAACCAAAAACTATTATAGATTTATTCTCATTAATAAAGTAAAACAAAAAAAACTAAAAAAAAAACAAGTAAGGAAGAGCTAAGTTCGGGTGTCACCGAACATTTTATACTCTCGCATGATAAAGTGATAATCGAGATTTCAGGCGTCGTTGTGAACCGATTTCACCCATATTTGGTACATGTCATAACGGTGTTAAGAAAATATTATATACCGAATTTCATTGAAATCGGTTGAGTACTTCCTGAGATATGGTTTTTGGTCCATA
>NW_017536141.1:22261-48806 GCF_001853355.1 Bactrocera latifrons | reverse complement strand
GATTTCAACTCTACTCGTCACCCTGATCACTTTGGTATATATAACCCTATATCTGACTCTTTTAGTTTTAGGACTTACAAACAACCGTGTGAACAAAACTATAATACTCTCTTTAGCAACTTTGTTGCGAGAGTATAAAAACGTAGTTTTCGGTAGATTAGTTTAAATATTTATTAAACATTGAAAAACACGAAACAAAATAACATACATATATGAACACTAATGACACTTTTGTTTTGGATAATTAATTAAACGGCTTTTATGTTATTCTGCCTCTCTTTTTAAGAACCAGCAGTAATTTTTTATAGCTTTTAAGCCACTAACTTTTAAATCTTGGTGGAACCACTATCTCTGTTCCTCAGTATAACTTCCATAAATGATCCGAGATTACCCTATCTGATACTCATATTTGCTCTTACAGCCTTAAAGTTTGATAGCATATTTTGCACAAGAATTTAGTGGTAACTCCCCTATACCTAAGAAATTTTCTACTACCAACACAAAACGTATCCAAGTTTCACCGGAACAATCATTAACTTTAATGGCTTTAACGGCCAATAAAGAAATCCTTGTAGGCTAAACCTCTAGTTTTCAATAAAGTTGCTTTGCTCTACTGTTGGGTATTTCATATTCCATTTTGTCCATCCAGTAAACAAGTTTTTATCGTTTTCGTGTTTTGGAAAAAAAAAAACAATAACACGACTGTATGTGGTAATTGATTTGGTTGATTCTGATAATTTTCATCGTAATCATTGTCCATTTAAAAAAAATAAATGTAGAGTAGAAGTTTATACTGGTGGATTTCTGTGAATTTGCTCACGATAATTTTGAAATGTTAATAGGCCGACGGGGCTTTTTATTTTTGTTAGATATTTTGTAAAAGTGTACTTTTTAGGGATTTCTAAAACTATATTTATTAATACGGTGCGATTGTCTCATTTGCTCTCATACAAAGATTGTGTAAGGAAAATGTTTAATTCCGGTATTCTTTATAAGATTATATTGAATCTGTTCATTTAAAGTGGGTCAAAATCGAGTCCAAATGAGTCTGTCTTAAACATGTACATATATAACAGGTGAAGCTAATAAAAGTCATAAAAAGAAAGTCCGTTTTTAAAACAGCTTGGTCTATGAAATCAAAACGATCCTGTTTCATCACATTATGGATAAATTGTAAAGGTAACATTAGACCATAAAATAAAATTCAATTGCTGTATATTACTCACTAGAAAACAACATAACTGTTATTATTTTTGATAATATAATAAAATAGAATTGGGTTAGACAAAGTCTAATATCATATAATAGCTAAACGTTCTTATTGGCAAAATGAATCAGCTTTGTAGAAAATTATAATGCACTGGTTATAAAAATATTATAAACTTATTGTTTTAATGCATAGTAGGTACTACCGATAAAAAGAAAACGATTTCAGTAAAGGGAGGAGACTGATTTATATTCAGACGTTGGGATATGGCGAAGCTACTCAGCTATTCTACAAATATTCTCAATCTCTTTTATAGTCACTTTTAGCATAGTCAATTATATGTTATTCGTTAGCAGACATCCTCGTATTTGCTGATTTGCTAAAGATACAAAGTACATACAAGGTATGTTGCAAAGTAAATAGGACTTAAAAAAAATATAGTTTTTTCGATCAATCAAGTTATTTTACACAAAATAGTCTCCTTCTGCTTCAATACAGCTTTTTGCACGGTCCAAAAGCATGTCGAACGGGTGTTTTAGCTGGTTGGCCGGTATGGCCGCCAGTATGTCGATGCAAGCCTTTTGAATGGCCTCTGTGTCAGCATAACGCTTTCCTTTCATGGACAAATAAAATTTTCCGAAAAGGAAGAAGTCGCACGGTGCCATATCAGGTGAATATGGGGAGTGGTTAATAAAATGTGATTTTTGGTAACATAATCGGTCACAAGTGTCGATCAGAATGTTGGTTTCTGAGCAATTTTTGGTCATTAGTCAATTTGTGCGGAACAAACCGTACACACACCTTTCTTTAGCCCAAATGTTCGGTCAAAATGCGATAAATCGATGTTTTGGAGATTTTCAATACCATTTCCATGAATTTCAATGATGATTTCGGCTGATTTTTGATGAATTCACGCACAGTTTCGATGGAATTTCCGTTGACCATGGATTTTGTTTGGGCCACATGCTAATCGTCATTTATGTCCTCACGATCACATTGGAAACGTTGAAACCACTCGTGCACTCTGCTACGCGATGATCGCCATAAACTTGTTTCATTAATTGAAACGTTTCGGTAAAAGTTTTACCAATTTTAAAACTAAATTTAATGTTGGCTCTTTGTTCGAAGCTCATTTTCACACCGATAACACAAACATACTGACACTTAAAACGCAATAACTTCACTTTCAAACGATGAAATGTCATTAAACTCTCACTGGACAATCGATAAAGATAGCAGATTCTAACACACCAATAGACATATAGATGGCGCCACCAGGCGGCGCTACATTCAAAAAGTCCTATTTACTTCGGAACAAAATGTATATATGTATATAATGTATAGAAATACATGTGTATATACTTATACTGATACATATAAATTCAACTCACCTTTAAATAGTCTTGTCTTTGACTTTGTCGTAGTCTTTCTAATGTGGCCAGATGTTCCACTTCCATTTCATCCTTCTGCCCAACAAAAAAGTCAGTAAAGTGCATTCATGTAAATATTTTATTGTATTTGTGTAAAATTACCTCAACTTTATTCGCGCTGCGTCCGTCGTCCATTTCCAATGGTAGATCCTCGTCGCCCTCACTCTCCTGTTCGCTTTCGCATATAAGATCTTCTACATCATCTTGATCCGAATCGATGTCCTCGATCTGATGCTGCGCTGCCGGCTGCTGATGCAATGGTGACGCACTTGGGGGTGGCAATTGAAACGGTATTGTGAGGTTATCGATATCGGGTGGCAGTGGGACATTGTGCAGGCGGCACAGTTCACGTAGTAATATGCCAACCTACGGACGAACCAAGAAACAAGGGTAAACAACAGGTGCATAAATTCATTACAAAAGCGTCAAGCGACGAGTACACCAAACTGATAAAACAAACAAACAAACGCACGAATTAAATAAGAAAAAGTAGATTAAACACCAACGCAATAATGTTGATTTTGCTGTTAGACTATTACTAATGGACTCTACTCTATATTCTACACACTACATACAAGCATATTTATATGTTTGTGTATATAAAATCATTTGCTTTGCCGGTGGTACAGCTGTGACCATGATGTTTAACTAGGCGATAGTGGTGGTCGGTGTAAATTCGCTACAAAGTTCACTCACCTGATTTATAACATGATTATCACGTCCATTCGTATTGCTAAGTATTTGTACGGCATTTGTTACGCTCGTCTCTTCACTCTCTGCAAACCAAACGGGCGGCGAGGATGGATACGTTTCCTGAAAATAAGCAAAAAGAGGATATAAATCATTAAAAATTATATATTAATTAGGTAAGCGAAAAGTAAAAGTCATTGTGATAGCATAATAAAAATATCTCCAGTGTGTGAAGTTATGTGATGTTATTATCAATATTCACACCATAAATTTAAGTACCAACTCCGAATCTGAAATGTGTGTGAAAAGAAGGTGAATTTTTCGCACTGTACTGTTTTGAGCTGTATTCAATTTGTATTTTATAAAATATTGATACATGTGTAATAGCCTATTTTTTATGTATTGTGCATTATGATTTGCAATAAATATAGGGTTTTTCAATAAGAGCGCTACAGCATTTCTTTTTTTTTTATAACTCAAATACGGTTTAGGATATCAATGAAATTCTTTGTTTCTGTGAAAGTGCATTCGATTCCATTATGTATGGAACTCGATTTCTTTTGCATGGCCACCACGGGTACGCTTGCCAGAACCCAATTTTTGACGGTTTTCAAGCATAAATCAGCCGATACTGCTGCAATTTCACGTTCGATATTCGTACAAAGGTCATACAATTGATGTAGCGCCAGAGGAAATAGTCTAACGGCGACAAATCGCACGACTGGGGCTTATTTAGTACGTATGAATGTATTTTTACAGGAATAAAGAAGTTTATTGATATCTGAAACCGCTTGTTTTATTAAAAAAAAAATTTTGTAGCGCTCTTATCGAAAAATCCGCTCTTTTCAACATACATACAGTTATGGAACATATTTTTTTGTTTTCTAATTTTTTCATATTTCATGAAAAAAAAGCAAGAACTTTGAGAAAAGCATGAATCGAAAGCCAAAATCCGCGCAAATATGGGTGTTGAAGTGAGCTTATCTACTATGAGTAAGAGTGCTAACGAATGCTGCATATTTGAAACATTTTTTCAACAAAAAACTACCGAAAATAAGCATGATTACATTTTGCATATGGCCTTAAAGTCTGATTGAAACTATGTTGTATTTTCAGAACAACAAACAAATTTTGGAAGGGTCGATTATTATTTCTAAGATCTGCGGAAGGAGGAACATAAGCTGTAACGACTACATAGTCATACGTGCGGTGTGAGCATATTTGGAGCCATCTTCTAATAAGGTATGTGCGAACTGCAAAATTCGCACTGTCCGGATATTTATGAATAGGATTGAATAACAGAAGGCGATTTAATGAAGTGGGTACCTTACGCATCAATGGAATAGAAGTGCTGTGTGGAGTCTGACCTGCAGTATTTCACTAAAGAGGAATTATAAATTATATTGAAAATTGTACGAATCGCTACCCAATCGGGTAAATCATTCTTAGCAAGGCGGGATTGCTCATTATTAAATAATATACAGAAGTTTAAATTAGCTAATACAAATTATAAAATGTGCTATGAAATGTAACCTAACTTTAAACCTTTTATTGTAATGCTACTATTAAAAATATGGTAAAAAGATAAAGTACACTCAACTCTTTTTTTACATGGTTTCTTTTGACACGGATTAGAAGTAACACGGTTGAAAAAAAAAAAATTTAGTACGGTTTCAAAACCACTGTCTTGTAATTATGTTTGTATTTACCACACTTTGTACCATTGCACCATTATTGAAATGGACATTCATAGTAGTAACTGGGAAATCCACTTATTCGATATTACCTACAGATTTTGTCGCATGATATTTACATTGCTGAAATGGATATCTCCAGAAATGATATCGACTTTAGTCCAGTTCGCCGCAAACAATTGCGCTTGTTATCAAGTAGCGACGAATAATTATGTAGCTATGTAAATATTTTTTCCTTATTTCTATTCTAACTTTTCTGTTTTTAATTCTGAATTAACAGATTTCTCGTTTCGTTTTTTGCTTGCTCTACCAATTTTTCACCTGTATGAATTATGCATTTTAAGTTGTAATGCTCAATAAAATGCCATATGAACATACAATTTGTATGCATATCTGAAATTTTATAGATTTCAACATTTTTTACACGGTATTTCGAAGTAAATATAGTTCTTTATTTCATCATACATAGTTTTCAGATTACATGGAACGTATCTCCCATTTTACTGAAGGAAACGCCTCTTTTTTACACTGTTTTTTCACTTATTTCGTATAAATAAAGAGTTGGGTGTGCTAATTGTTATTTTATTTGGTATTAAAATTATTCATTAATAATCGCTAATAATTTTAGAATTGTAGCTTTATTAGTTTCGAAGTGTGCTATCCTGATGAAGCGCAGTAAACATACTGTGTATAGTATAGCAATAATAACAGTAATTTGGACAAAGGGCGTGGCTATAAATCGACTTTCATCAAATTCAACGTCTGAGATAGCGGCAGTGATTTTTGAAATATTTACATAAATGGGGAATTAATTATTTTACTTTTGCACAAAATTTCAAAACTCCATTGCCTGTCCCAAATTAAAATTTTGTATTTTAACTTGTGACTTGGGCAATCAATGCTGGTTTGCAAGGTATCTCATGCGGTTGAGAAAAAATTATAATTGTACGATTCATTCGCAAATTGTGAGGTCAAGAAAATAAATATGTATAAATGGTCAGCGTGACGAGCTGAGTCGATTTAGCATATACATACATATGTACACTCGGCGAAAAGAAGCTCAATAGCTCAAGATACATATTGTCCTAAGTTAAACATTTTTCTTTGAGAGTCAGACACTTTTATTTAGTTCATGTTCCACGCATTTTTATATAAACAAAAAAACATAACATATATAACAAAATATATAGTTTAAAACTTGTTTCAGTGAAAAATGTAAATACACACACATAACAAACCCCAGACTAAAAATTTGTTATGGACAATAATCTAAATTTTGAACAAGGTATTTACTTACATATTTTATGTTTTAAATGATCTTTATTTAGCAATAGAATGCATAATAAATCAAAATAACATTTTTTGGACAACAATTTTCTTATTTTTTGGAGAACCCCCCTCCCTCCTACTAATAACCTCGGCTATTCGTTTAGGCATGGGTTCAAACAAATATTTAAGATAATTTTTGTTAATTTCTTCATTTCACACAGCTTCAATAATTTTTTCCATTTCTTTTAGACTTTTGGGACGCTTTTCTTTTATCCTTTTGCCATATAATGCCAGAAGTTGTCAATTGGATTGAGTCTGGACTGTTTTCTGGCCACGTGAGAGACTCAATTCTATAGAACTCTTTTTGTTTTGTTACCTGTAAGTGTTTGTAATGAATTACTGAAAAATGTATTTCAATATTTTTATGCTTTAGTTATCGTTGTGGTTCTGTGGAAAAGGGCTGAATCGTCCAGAAAATAAACTTTTACTGTATGTTCGGACAGCTGTTCAATAGTTGGCAAAACGCCTTGTCTAAAAATTCCAATGTATTTTTCGGAATTCACAGATATTTTTGGAATAATAAGCTACCCAACACCAAACTCGGTTATAGCCCCCCACTCCATTAAATAGGGAGAATACTTTACGCTCCAATTCCCTACGACGCACTGTGGCATTTCCGTCGGGTCCATATAAATTCCCAACGTTAAAATGGTTCATCGCTTACATTTACCTTTGAAAAATGCTTCGAAGAAAATTCTATTTAGAATTCTTCGATACTTGGTAATGCATATAAGTAAGCTATGCAGTTAAATTCTACAGTGTTCATATTTACCATCAAGAAGTTCATGTACTTACAAAACAATATGGAAACAACAAATACAAGTTGATGAAATAAAATTTATAAGTAATTATTTCCATTATTTCGTCAAATCGTCAAGCAGAAGAAAATTTGCAGAAAGTTGGTTGTGTTTAAGTGGCCTGCTATTTTAATTAAATATTTTGTTTAATTTTGCGTTTAAGCTCTGAATAAAAAAAAAAAGAATATACTCGAAAATGCATATGAGAAGATTAATTAAAAATGAACAAAGTTAAACACTTTAATGCGTTACTATTTGGTAAGTTTTACATGTTTTTATCATTGAAGGAAATTTATAATTACATACAGTTTAAAATTTTTTTGGAAAATGTGTAAAGTAGAAGGCTTCACCAAATCGGAGTATGCTCACGACATCGCCAAAGGCCGTTTCTTTAAATATCGTAGCTTAAAAGAAAACCATTCCTTCCTTAAATACTTATTTTCATAACGAAATATACATATACATGCACTTTCATACATAAAGCAAAATTCTTCGTTTATCGTTAAATGTAATATCTTAAAAATATTTTCTGAAAATTTCGTGTTGATCCGATAATTAGTTTTTGAGTTATTCGACAAATAATAAAGGGAGAGATCGGGCACTTCAAAGCGCTAGTGTGAAACTTTAAACGCGTTTTTCTCAAAACTATGTTTTTTGAATTGGTGACAACTGTAACTCGAAAACCGCTCAGCAGATTTTAATGAAATTTATACAGCTTTTAAAATACATAATAAACTAAGGCCTGATCGAAGGATTTTTTTTTTCAAAAGGTAAAATTTTTTAAGACCAATGAAGTGCTGATTTTTTCCCAAAAGATATTAAAAAATTTCTGAGGCCGCCATTTTGTTAATTTTTGAAAAAAAAAACTCCTTCGTTCAGGCCCGAGTTTATCTATTTATAAAACTAATTTTTTTTTATTCGACTGATTTTAGATGAATCTCCAAGTAGTTATAGTTGCCACCCCAAGTACCGGTTTTTGGAACTAGGTCAACACAAACAACTATAACTTTGGAAATTTAATTTTTTTTTTTGAAATTTTCGTGACTTTAATGCAAAAAAAACTGAAAATTTTAATTTTTTCGTGCCTCTGACTACCCCTAACCCCTTAATACACAAAGCAGCTGGACACTATTCACTCATGGTTTGAAGTAAAAATTGTAAATCGTGCGAAAACCCATTTTTCGAAATATTTATCTTCTAGGTTGGTATGACTGTCAGTAACTATGTGCCAAATGTCACATCAAAATAATTATTAGTTTAAGCTTGTCTTTCTGAAGTACAGAAAGTCATGACATGACAAGATTGATATTATTCAACCAAGAAGTTACACTAAATTTTGTGTGCGGAATCAATTTTCTGGTGCCAATTCAGAATGTTGGAAAAGGCCGTCGGTGATAATCGTTGTCGCGACAAGGACTGAGACAATAGGTCCTAGTGGCATTTGCTACAGTGGCCTTATAGAGGGGCGCAAGTTTGGTGTGGGATTCGTGGTGGGAGAGAGACTCCGTCGCCGAGTACTATCATTCATTCCGGTGAATGAATGTCTAGCCACAATCGGCATCAAAGCGGGGTTTTTCAACATATTGCTGATTTGCGCTCACGCCCCGACGGAAGAGAAGGACGTGTGACCAAAGATACCTATTATGAGCGCTCGGGGCACGAAAATATGCCCCCGTCACGATGTCAAAATCATGCTTGGCGACTTTAACGGCAGTTTGGGCAAAGAAGGTATCTTTGGCAAGACGGTCGGTAAATTCTGCATCCACGAGGAAACATCCCCAAATGCGTTGAGGCTGATCGACTCGCCGGGTCTCGAAATATGGTTATATGTAGTACTAGATTCCAGCATAAGAAAACACATCAAGTTACCTGGCTGCCTCCGGATCGAAAAACCACCAACCAGATCGGTCATGTTGTGATAGACGGAAGACACGACTCCAGTGTTTTAGATGTGCGTGCGCTCCGAGGTCCTAACATCGACTCGGACCACTATCTTGCTGCAGCCAAGATTCGCACCCGTCTCTGTGCAGCAAAAAAAGCACGCCAACTAACACAAGGAAGGTTCGGCGTCGAGAAGCTGCAATCGCAACAGACAGCCGAACGATTTTCTACCCGACTGGCATTCCTGCTCTCTGGCACTCGTCAACAACTCGGTATAAGRGAACTGTGGGAGGGCATTTCAAACTCCTTACGTACTACAGCTGCATCCGAAACCATTGGATTTCGGAAAATGCAAAGGAACAGCTGGTACGACGAGGAGTACCGTGTTGCAGAGATGGGATAAATACCGAGAGTTGAAGAGGGAAGCGAAACGCATTTGAAGACAGAAAAAGAAAGAGGCCGAAAAACGTGAGTATGAAGAGCTTGATAAGCTGGTCGACAGGGGTAATGCTCGAAAATTCTACGAAAAGATGCGGCGTCTAACTGAAGGTTTAAAGAGCGGGGCATACTCTTGTAGAACCCCCAAAAGTGATCTAGTGACCGTTGCCCGCAGCATACTTTAATTATGGAGGGAACACTTCTCCAGCCTGCTGAATGGCAGTGAACGCACAACGCCCAATCGCTGAAGATTGCCCGACCATGAAGAAGTACGAATAGCAATTACCCGTCTGAAGAACAACAAAGCAAAGGGAGCCGATGGATTACCGACCGAGCTATTCAAACTCTCACAAGTGCCCTCTCACAATCTGCGCCGTGCGCCGTTGGATAAGCCCCCTTAACATCGCGTATAAGGTTGTATCAAGCGTATTATGTGAAAGATTAAAGCCCACCGTCAACAAACTAATCGGTCCTTATTAGTGTGGTTTTAGACCTGGAAAATCAACAACGGACCAGATATTCGACACACACTACCTCTTCGTCGATTTCAAAGCTTCTTTCGACAGCACAAAAACGAGCTGCCGCGATGTCTGAATTTGGTATCCCCGCAAAACTAATACGGCTGTGTAAACTGACGTTGAGCAACACCAAAAGCTCTGTCAGAATCGGGAAGGACCTCTCCGAGATTTCCGATAGTTTCGTATATTTGGGAGCCAGTGTAAACACCACCAACAATGTCAGCCTGGAAATCCAACGCAGGATATCTCTTGCCAACAGGTGCTACTTCAGACTGTCCTTAAACGTTGTCCTTAAATTACAAAATTCCAGATATAAAACAAGAAAACACGTTAACTTCGGTTGCACCGAAGCTAAATACCCTTCACAGGCGCATTTCTGTTAGTTACTGTGTGTTCAGTTTGTATGGAAGCTACATATTATATTATTATATGCTTAGTAATCCGTTCTGAACAATTTTTTTGGAGATTACATTGYTRTCTTAGAAAATAATATATACCAAATTTCGCGAATATATCTTGTCAAATGTGAAAGTTGTCCATACAAGAACTTGATTCCGATCGTTCAGTTTGTATGGCAGCTATATGCTATAATTAACCGATCTGAACAATTTCTTCGTAGATTACATTGTTGAATTAGAAAATAATATATACCAAATTTCGTGAAAATATCCTGTCAAATGTGAAAGTTGTCTTTAGAAGAACTTGATTCCGATCGTTCAGTTTGTATGGCAGCTATATGCTTTAGTTAACCGATCTGAACAATTTCTTCGTAGATGACATTGTTGCCTTAGAAAACAATATATACCAAATTTCATGAAAATATCTTGTCAAATGTGAAAGTTGTCTATACAAGAACTTGATTCCGATCGTTCAGTTTGTATGGCAGCTATATGCTATAGTTAACCGATCTGAACAATTTCTTCACAGATTACATTGTTGCCTTAGAAAATAATATATACCAAATTTCGTGAATATATCTTGTCAAATGTGAAAGTTTTCCATACAAGCATTTGATTCCAATCGTTCAGTTTGTATGGCAGCAATATGTTAAGGTGGTCCGATATCGACAGTTCCGACAAATGAGAAGCTTCTTGAAGAGAAAATGACGTCTGCAAAATTTCAAAACGATATCTTGAAAACTGAGGGACTAGTTCGTATATATACAAACATGGCTAAATCGACTCAGCTCGATATACTGATCATTTATATATGTATATACTTTGTTGGGTCGTCGACGCTTCCTTCTGGGTGTTACAAACTTCGTGACAAACTTAATATACCCTGTTGAGGGTGTAAAAATTAAAAAGCACCACACTTATACTTCGTATACGAGAATGTATAAAAGTATTAAATTATGCAATTATGTTCAAAAACTATAGTTCAAATTTATAAACGAGGCTAAGTATATACTAAAAATTCAGATGGAACATGGTGCTTTGCATTTTGGGGCAGGAATGAGGGCACACACAAAACCAGACCAGACCAAGGGAAAAACAAAAGTAAAAAACCTGCAAAGTAATTTAACCTTTTATTGGAGCATTGAACTGGACCGAGGCAGAAAGTGCAACGAATCATAATTTATTAAACGCCTCAACACAAAAACAAAAGCCACTACAACAATAAAGGCTGTAAGAAGCAGCGAAAAAAAAATAACGCAACACATCTGGCGAGAATATTAACTGTAAAAGACGAGCGAAAAACACCATACTAAGAGAAACAACATGTAAATAACACCCACAAAAAGAACGTAGCACACATGCATTGAAACAATCCATAAAGGCCTACAAGGAAGGGGTAAATAGAGTAAGTTGGAAGATTATGTACGTTTGGATATAAATATGTATGTACATATATATATTTAAAAATGCTGGTACGATTTACAGTTAGCATCAGGGACATGTAAAGGATAACCTAAAATGTAGACAATGTCACCTTTTGTTGCTTATGTGTAAATCGATGCGTAAAGGCCTGCATTGTTATAGAAGTCGCAAAAATTAAAAACAATAAAAAGCAGCCTACAAAAGTCTGTAACCAGTGAAGCAGTGAGAGATTGAGGTTTCGGGTCAGACTGAATGTGCTGCGCATAGATATCATACAACTAACGAAAAAGGTGCAATGTCAAGGAGCGTTAGCAACAGACACAGCCGTGTAGCAGAAAGATAGAACAATGAAGTCTATAGGACAAATCCAAGAAATTAACGGGTAAAATAATGTTTAGTGGGACGTTTTATTATAATTCCATCTCATAATAAATATGTACATGCATGCATACATATGTACATATATGTATGTATGTATATGAAACTATCCATATATCCATACTGAGAGATCCGGCAACTAGTTGCTGTAGCTATGACTTAAAAATACAGCGAAAATATTATTTACAAATTAAGCCAAAAATTGTATTGTCGGGATTGTACTTGAGGCACAAAGGTTTGAATATGATTGCTATGTATAATTAATTGACATTGACAAAATAATTTTCCATTTGGTATTTTACGGAAATTATAATATACATACATATTTATAAACTATCATCTTTTTTTTAATTTGGATCAAACTGGAGACAGTATATAATATATACAAATATGAATAAAAAAAAAATATATATATATATACATACATTAATATAGATAGATTTGCCTATGTATGAATATAAATACATAAAGACGAATACAACGCATGAACGCAGAGGGTTCCTTGCAAATATTTTATTCTTAGTGTTCATGCGTGCTTTACTTCTTATATACTTAACTACTTGACTACAGATGTTCGATTAATTGTTTTTAATTAATTGCGTGTTTAGGTCTGGACACAGAAATAGCACGGTAGGTCGGTAGCCTTCACACTTTAAGCTTCGTGCTTTGGATCATTGTCGTGCATAAAAATCCAATTCACTGGCATCGCTTCCAAATTTAAGTATGCAAATTGGTCCATTCTGCCATCTATCCTTACCAATGAACAAACACCGTAACAGGAAAACGCTCCGCCATGCTTAACAATTTTGTAGTGTATCTGGAGTTTTACGCTTGGTACCTGGGACGATGGACAAATGACTTTCAATCCCATCCGATACGGTTCACCTTAAATTCATTGCCCGACAGAACCCTTTTAAAAAAATTTGACGCTTTTTTCTAAATGTTTTTAGGAACGTCCAGCCGTGCTCTTATGTTTTATTTTGTTTTTTTGGACAGGTGTGTATTTTTTTTTACTCATTCGTCCATACAACTAACCATCATTTAGACGTCTTCGTACAAGTCTACTGGATACGTTAAGCTCAAATTCGTTGTTTATTTTCGCCATAATCTCTCGGGATGATTTAAAAGAATCAGCCTTGCTTTGCCTGATGATGGCTCTATAATTAAATTCCGTTGTTTCACCTCCAGTAGTTTTGCGGTTTTTTTTTTTATTTTTGATCAAATTTGGATCACTTTTAACCCTTTCGATCCGAAAAGTCGTTGAAGTAAATAAAACATGTTTCGCATAATCAATCTAGATAACAGGCATAGTAAAAACGTATTTTCCGCTAAAAAAAAGGGGTTCAATGCATCAGAGGCGGACCTCCCGGGTTGGGACAAATATGTCCCGACAGTATTTTTGAATGGGACATATAACTGGTTTTTATATGAAAACTAGTTTTATTTGTAATACAATACACATTTTCGATAAACACAAGTAAAATAAAATAAATTTGAAATGAAAAATGTTTGAAAATTAGTATTTATTTATGATAAGGTGCAAAACAATTCCTGCAGCGAGGATTCTGACATTGTTGTTAGTATTGTTTTTACGATTATCTAATCCCCTAATCTTTTGCGTTGTCGTCGAGATCATCTAACGGGAGGCCCAGGAAACGTGCAGTTTCGACGGAGTCAGACCAAAGAGAGGAGGGTTTGTAGGGCATGCAAAGAGGTGGCCAGTATCATGTGAGGACTCGTTGCATGCAGGACATACGAGTAAGGACCTTTTGATGCTCCTGGGAGGCGGTTTCGCTCCAAGCAGATGGCTGCAAGGGTGATTCCTTCGGAAACATCTCTAAGGCCGATTGCTTTGTAAGTTGCCAACAACGTTTCTTTGTCTTTTCCCCATGTGCTGCCGGCTAGCGACTTAAGGATCTTGTTGCGACTCTGTACTTTGGCGATAATCGCGGTCGTATGAGGAGAGAAGGAGCATAGACTATCGAAGGTTACGCCTAAAATCTTAGGGTTATTGACAGTCGGAATTTTGACGCCATCGAATTATTAAGCTGAAGTCTATACTACTTCGTCCAGTTCGTGAATATGGTTGCTGTGGATTTGGTGGGGGAAAGTGTGAGGTTTCGTGCAGTGAGGAATCGAGAAAGGTCGGAGAGGTAGTTGTTTACCTTCGAACACATGCCATCAATTCCATTGCCCGACGTCATTATCGTACAGTCATCGGCGTACGAGGTTATGGAAACCCCCTTTGGTGGTTGCGGGAGTTTCGAGATGTAGAAGTTAAACAGTAGCGGGGAGAGGACACCACCCTGCRGAACCCCCTGTTTAATTCTTCTCAGTTTAGATGTTTCACCTCGAAATAGTACGGATGACTGACGAGCGTTCAGATAATTCATGGTCCACCCCTTTAGTCCTGGAGGGAGCGTAGTTTTTTCGATGTCCTGCAGTAGCGTTGTGTGGTTGACTAAGTCAAAAGCTTTTGGCAAGTCCAACGCTACGAGGATCGTTCTCTCACAGGGTGGTTTCTAGTTGAAGCCACGAATTATCTGAGCGTTTATGACGCTAAGTGCTGTGGTGGTACTGTGCATTTTACGGAGTCCATGCTGGTGGCTGGCTAGGCTCAGGTGGTGAGTGATAGTCGGCAGTAGCAATGCCTCAAGTGTCTTCACTACTGGGGAGAGGAGAGTTATCGGRCGATAAGATTCCCCTTTGCTGGCGGGTTTCCAAGGTTTCTAACATTCTTCGCAAATTGTTTTTGCACGCCTCTCCTTTTTGTGTTCTGCGCAGCTAGCACAACGCCTCCGATTGCGAATTTGCCCAGCGACTATTTTTCTTTTTCTAACAAATATATAACTGCGACGAACAGATGCCTTCTTCTTTTCCTCTTCAATCATGTTCTCAGCCAAAACGATCATAAAATCAATGAGTGGGGTTTGTCTTCGTCCCAGTTAAGAAATAATTACCCAAGAATTTCCAACAGACGTCATAATAAGTCTATAAAAAACTCTGGTATGCACTTTCCATCCTTCAACATCAAAATCGAGATTTCAGGCACTCCAACATGCCTTCAGTATAGAATAGTTTATTTGGAATTCGAAGGCTGCTCAAAGTTTTTCTTGGAACAAAAGTCACAGTGGGTGGGTGCAGACCAAATAATTGAGGTATTCTGAAAAATGTGTGCAGAATTTATTTCGCGTAAGTTATGTATATCTACATCCTCGTCTTGATGATCAATGTGCTCAGCATCACTGCTTTCAGTAGTAGACTCCTCACGATCTGTAGGCTTATAAATATTCATCACTACTAACGCTCGAAAAGTCATTGACATTGTTAGTCTGTACAAAAGTTACAAAATTATTAATTGATTTAAAATGTTGTCAATAAATGTGTGCGCGGGATCCTGACTGAGACATTTTTAGGCAAAAAAAAAATACTGATGGAACACAAACTTATACTTACCAAAAATTACAAAAATACGATAAAATATGAGTACCCAGCAACTTCATAATATGTCAAGAACACAGGCACAACTATTTATTAAGGTTTCAGCTTTAGAAACAGTAAAGACTGCAAATTATAAAATACGCATCCAACCATTTGCTCTGTTTTGGCAAATGAACACGTGTTTACTATTTAAAATATCATGAATGCAAACAAATATCGTTAAGAATACTATAAGCTACGAAATGGGACTAATTTAACCACTTATTTTCTACGCTAGGTATCTTTGAAAATACACCGGGACACATTCATACATATGTACGGCCCGTTCGAATCGAAAGGGTTAACAAAAATTATTGCGTTGCATATAATTTTATTCAAACAACTAATAGTATCAGCAATCTTAGTTGAATTTTTGCGTTTTTTTTTTGTGTTCAAATATTTTTTCAGAGTACAATCGACATTTCTGCCCACTTTTAAAATATGTTAATTTTTTTTTTATATATATGTGACCTGGTCTACGGAAAGGGGGCTTAGGTGTCAAAAAATCTTAGTTGATCCGGATGGAAGATGAGATGCTTTTTCACGTGATAGAATCCAAAAAGGCATAAACTAGTTTTCGCACGTTAGCTCCCTTTTCGTAGACCAGGTCACATATAGTTAAAACAGCGTATTTTTTGCACGATTGCTAATTAATAATGAATATTTGTACAAATAATTAAAAGTGTGCTATTTCATTGTTCAATCAAATTTCGTTATTTCCGAGTGATAGGAGTAACAACAAAAAAGTAAGCATGATAACGGCATACGCTTGCCGTTATAAGTTGTGGAATTCAAGCCATACACTAAAGTGAAAAAATTTTTAAGATTTATTTATTTAATAAATTTGAAAACTTATTTTGAAAGTGTATTATTCCTCTGTCCATGACTGTAGATGGTACTACTAATATTAAATCCATATGATTTTTAGTCAGTCCCTACCTTTGAAGAATCCGTGTACAAATTGGCACCTATCAAACTATTAGTTTATGAGATGTAGCATTTTAGATGAAGCTACTTATATTAAAATCCAAAAAATGGGTTAAAAGGAATTTAGTATGCATTGCTATTTTGGAAAAAATACTGTTAAAGCAAGGTTTGCGTTTATTAACATTTTTTGAACTCTGCACCAGGGAATCAATCGTTGAAAAGTGGTTTGCTAAATTTGAACGAAGCGAAATGACCACCGAAGCGAAATGACAACCCACGACAGTTGGGTCTACGTAACCGGAACGGACTCGGATTTTATCCGACCAAGGACTGTCAACTCGCCAGTTTTCTGCCGCTACAACAACAACAACCAGCCGATGAAGGCAGTGGACAAAATTAATAAAATTAATACTCACCGATCCAAACGGGGTTAGATCGCCGAAAAAACAGTCCTTGCCCGGATAAAATCCGGGAAGCTTCTACCGACAAAAACATCAAAAAGTCCCCAAAATAAGTTCAGATGCGCGTAAAGTGAAGTTGTTCGAGGGAGCTTCGACTCTAAAGATATTAAAAGAACGTATTGAAAATATGTATATTGTAAATGAATAATTCTCAGTCAGTGAGTGGACTGCGCATGACGAATCGACCCCAAAGCGTGGAAAGACAAAAAAGTCGGTTGGACAAGTTATGGAATCAATGTTTTGGGACTTGATATAATATTCATCGACTTTCTTCTAAAGGGAAAATGCAGCATTATTGTAGCTCTTGAAGGACAATTGCTAAAAAACGGCTATATTTGAAGAAGAATAAAGTGCTGTTTCTAATGTCACTAATCAATGAATACACTATCAAAACTTCTTAAATTGGACTTCAATTTTTTTCTGCATCCATTGTATTCTCTAAATTTGGCCCTCTGTGACATTTTCATTTTTCAGAAATAAAGAGAATGCTCGTTGTAAAAAAAAAACAACAATGGAGAGCCAATCACAAAAACTGAGGCTATGTTACTGCACAGATAATGTAAGCAATTTTTTATAAAGGTAGCTCGACTTTTTATTCTGTAATTGGTATGGGTTTAACTTTTAGAAGGCCATTCAGTGAAATTAAGTAAGTAAGGTATTGATTGATATCCTGTGAAGGAAATGAAATGTCATTCTGATTTAGTTCAGCGCTTCGTTCTGTGTAATTAGACTAATTTTTTATATTCTGGTGTCACATAGAAAAACTCCCTAAGGAACAAACACCTTAAACCCATTACTAACCTGGTAAGATTTTAATTTGAATTCCGTCTGGTACACCTAGATGTTTGTGTTTTTTTGACCTGAGGTATATAACTTTGATTTCGCAATGACGGGACAGTCGAGAAAAATCGCATGGAGAAAGAGCACTCTTCCTGCGAGATATTTCCATGCTAATGATAGCAAAGCGGAAAACTCCATCCTATGAACCTCTTTAACCTTACAATTTCTCGAACTGTCTGCTTAGACTAGAACTAATATGTAATGCACGGTAGCTAAGATCAAGGTGTCTCTATTGCTACTTTAATAGCTTCTTCACCAAACTTCCGTGAGCTTATCCTTAATAAAGCTCATTCCTTTCTCCTTCAGTGGGACTCCCATTCCTAAACCTCAATGTCTTGACAACATTGTAAACCCAGTATTTATGTTTTCAATATTCAACATTTTTCAATAGGGTAACACTCCGACAGAAAAAAGGGTTGACGCAATACAGAATAATATAGTATATTACAATCAAATAGCACTTCTTATATTAACTTTTACCCGTGAAGATTAAAAATTAATTGAATGGCCTTTGTAAGTTTTTGCATGTTTCCGCCACAAACTCCTACTAAAAATGAAATATCTCGGGAACTAGTCTATTTAAACAATTCAGTTTTAAATAAAAGGTGAGATTATAAAAAATGTATATTTGCTTACTAGAAAATTTAAAAATTTGGTTGAAAATTAAATAAATAAACATTGTGTTTAAAATTTGGATTTTTTGGTTTAAATATAAAATGACGTATTTTAACTATTTCGTCTGCAAAGTTTTTTTAAATCGATGAAATACGAAAATTCTCTTTAGTCTAATATATGTATGTAATATGAGCTCAAACTGAATTAATAATAATGTAAATAAAATAAATCAATTTCCAATAATTCAAGCTCCAACATTCCAAGATGTTGATGCCATAACTTGTTATTGCAATGATCAAAAGGGGTTATATTTTTAGATGTTCCAAAATCTTATTCCAGGCCGTCATAAAAGTGAAAATAGAATAAATTTTTTAATAAAGTAGTTCCATTCACACTTCAACACACATTTGCAATAGGTCTTGGGCTGTTCAATTTTCACAACGCCACAAGTACCTCTATGGTCATGGGCAGGTTGATTCCCAGAGTCATCAATTGAAGGGGGAAAACTTTAGTATCTATAATCACGGGATTTCGGGAATAAAATGAGTATGATCGGATAGAGGAGATTCTCAAGATCAAAAATATATATAGTTATAGCCGCGGGATAACTACCACTATTTGAAGTACGTATTTTTCAGTTTATTTTGAATTTTTATGTCCACTGACACTTTATATTTTATGTATAGTGCAAAAATAGTTTTATATTAAACTTAAATTAAAAACGTCTAAAGGGTTGCAGTCTCAAATAATCAATTTTTGTAAATGAACTAAAACAAATAAAGAAAATATATTTTACACAAAAAAGAAAAAAGGATTTTTGCAGTTGTCTATTGGAACAAATCTTTTTATTACCTACCACTGGGGTGCGACAAGTTTTTTTTTAGCTTAAAACACCTTTTGGCGTTGGCGGAAAGAACCCTGGTCGGTGCAATACCGGGGTATTTCAAGTTTGTTTTAGTCTAAAACCTTTTGCGTAAGCGGTCGGACGCGCTTCAAAAAAATAGCTCTAGTATTGAAATTATAATTTTTTTTTCACTTATTTTTATTCGATTACAAAATATAGTAGCATTAATTTTTTGCTTGTTTGTAAACATTTTCTTATTGTATGAATAAAAGGATTTCAACGAAAGTTAAATATGGAATTAAAAATATTTTTGCACTATTTCATTTATAAACAAATGTGTCGGACCGAGCTAGCGAGGTGTTATAAATCGGAAAACACGCATATTAAATAGTTGTATTGAACTTTAAATGCAAATACTATCTAAATAAAAAAAAACAAGTTAGCAGCAACTATATGCATATATATATAGTACAAATATACTATACTACTTACCGTAATATTTGCGTGAATATCATATCGCTTGCCATTTTTGCCAATGAAGCGACATGTCAATTCGTCGACACTGGAATTCAGTATCTGAAAGCGCTCGTGGTTTTTGTTAAATATTTTTTCCAGTGTTTTTATTTCCAATTTTAATGTGTTCAAACAAGCCATCTCGAAACTGTCAGCGTCAGAGTGTGCACGTTTACCTCGTGTTGTGCAATTCAGTTGGATATACCAACTATAGACTTTGAAATACACCACTAAGGGGGGTGCCAGAGACACTCCTTTCCGCTAAAACTCTTCGTCTACTGTTTATTGGTGTTGTCTTGAATCTAGATGATGATATTTCAGCTGATGCTGAAACTATAGACACTTAGTTTGCTTTTCTTTCATAGCTTTTAATTGGTATTTATAAATATAATGTTTGGTTTATATTTTCTTATAAATTGTAAACGCACTGACTACTGATGCTGCGAAGCTCGTGTATTTTCGCTTCTCGAGTATTACGCAGTGTACCTTTGACGATTCGATTTGCGCCGACGAAACGAAAGCATAAATCTGTTGCCAAATTCAAGCAAGAAGGAACGCAGCAGCGGGATCCACTGAAAATACGGGTGTAAAGGGCATTCAGGTACACTGCACTTTTTCACCAAAACCGTAACTGTCGTCACAAGCAACGTCAGCGTCAACCTTAGCGCTTGTATCTCTGTCGACTGCGCAGTAAGAGTCGTTTGAAATCGTTGTTTCAGGTAAAATTGGGGCGGATTTCACTTTTAAATGTATTTTTTTCTATTTTTTTTATTTTAATCACATAAAAACACTAAAATTTACAAATATTTCACACTTTTCGTAAATTATAAATTTTCCTATTTTTCTAAAATAATTTTATATTCGCTTATAGTTCCATTTAGTAATTTGGATAATACAAGCACATTTGACTTTTTCTGGCCATAAAATTGTATAAAGCGAATTTAATAAAACAAGAACTCAAAATCGACCACTAGAGTACGAAAGTATAAGAAACGATAAACGACGACATGAAATGTACATTGTGACAATAGGGGAAAATTGCAATGAAGAAATCGAAGTGAATCGAAGGAAATTACTGAGCATCAACTTGGAATTGGCCACATTGGTCTACCAATCCCTTCACACTGCAATACCGCTTACGATGTCTCTTAACCAGACTCCCAACATCTATCTCTCACGTACGGGATYCTATTTCCATTGTTCATACACTTTTTATATATCTTTTATTTCTATATTTCTTCACCAATTGAAATTCGAAGTTCTATTAAAATTAAATTAACATATTTTTCTGAAAAAGCTTTTCATAGTTAATTATCCACACACGCAAACAAAGTTTCTATTTATAAGAGCACATAAGATTCACAAATCTGTGAAAATTAACCAAACCGAAAAATCACTTTCGCCAACAAATATAAGAAGCAAAGTGAAAGAAGGAAGACAAAAAATTACCAAAAGGAGAATACGAAGACGACAACTGCGACGCAACTTCGGCCTTACCATATTGAAGAATTACTATTTCCCTTCTTTAAAAGAAAAACTTCATTTGTTTTTTATTTTATTTTAAAGCTTATTACTAAAAAAATGTTTGAAATACATTATCTTTTTATAATAATTTTAAATATATAATCTTTTTTTACTAGATCAATATGTTATATGATGCACTGTTCGTTATAATTAAAGAAATTTTGCAGGGCTATGACTATGACCAACCATGTAGTTGCCCAACAGCTCTACCATAGATTTCTGTTAGTTTTTATGCGGTGCTTAAGGTCCAATTGAAAATTCGAAACAAAACTCTTGTGTTCGAGCAATCGTTCATACCAAAGGTCTTATGAATTTCATGGTGTATACAAGTCGCTTTTGGTGCAACTTTTTCCATGGATTGACCTCCTGGGAAAGTCACGTTGCAATAGTAATACGGCAACATTGATGAATTATTTTTTCATTGGTGATATTTTATGACTTTTTCAACAATGTTCCATAGAAGTAAAGCAGAGAATAACAACTGCAGTTTTATTAATTGTGACAATTCCATTATAAATAGTTTATATCATTATATGTAATAGAATGGTGACTTAAAAATTATATCAACATGTCTTAATTAAAGTGTTAATTATCACGAAACTTTATTTCATTTTTAAATTAATATATTATCTTTAAACTTTCTGATAGGGTTACCACCTCGAAAAACTTTTAAATTCCGCCCAAATTTTTTCAAATGTTGACCGTTTTTAATTAAAAAAATATAATCTATTTTGTTTTTGAAAATATTAAATACATAATAAATTCGGTAGTAAGTATATATTGAAAAAGTTCTCCATAAATGAACATACAATCCGCCACTATTGACCTGGAAGCTTTTCAAATCCAAGCATGAAATTGAACTTTTAATATTTATATATTTTAAGACCTTCCAGTTCAATTAAAATTGCAGATTTATCGTTTTGTATGTAAACATATTTTTAAATTTGTTGCTATAAACATATAATTGAAAATAAATTATTGTAATTCAAATTACAAAATGGTCTAAAAGTATTCATAAATTTCTACATATATTTCTCCCATTCTGAACAATAATTTTATAATAACTTAGAAACATAGCACGTACAGTGTCTATTGGATATAAAAATTAAACTAAATTTGCTTTTTATGTTTCATAGTGTACAGACTTTCTTCATATAAAATAGCACAGATGACTATCTTTTGATGTTATCTGTAGTGACAGGCGAGTTTAAGAAGATATTTAAGATACATTTTAGAAATACGTAAACAATCTAGCTTAGTTGTAGAGATACGTCTATTTTGACATTTTAAACAGATTTGGGGTGGAATGGAAAATGCTTACTTTGTTTCTTTATAATAAATTGTAAAGTGCTGTAGACTAAAAAGTTGTTGAGTTTGATGCAGTCATTCACTTAGCATTATTAGACCTGCAATTGGTCTCTATATATATGAACTATCACATACTGTTCAGCTCTCAAACTCTTACAAATCGGAGCGCGGAGTGTGTTCTTCCGCATTTGGCGGTTTTTCTGTTGTCTTATCTTCCTTATCTTCGGTCTGATCTACTTTCTCATTGACTGTGTTTTCAGATTCAGATTCAGGTTCTTCCTCTTTTGTTTGTTCTTCATTACTGGCACCAGACGTACTCTCCTCTTCACCATTTTTCTCGTAGGTTTCAGTTTTGTTGTCTTTTTTAGTTTTTTTAGTTGGCTTTACTTTCGGCTTCCAGATTTTTAGTTTGTTAACCATATATTTTACCTCGCGGTCAAGTAGTGACATTTTATCGGTAATGTCTTTAACTGTCAAGCGAACTTCATCATGGCGTTGTAGTTGCTGTTGAGCCTTGTTTTCAGATTTCTTCCAGTCACTGGTTTCGCCTATCACTTTGCTGAGTGTTTCGATTTCGACTTGTGTGAATACATCTTTCTCAGGATTTGATTCTTTGGTTAAATTTTTAGCACTGTCAAGAAATTTCTTTGCGCCATCAATCATACTATCCAGTGCCTTTAGTGCTTCTGGACGTTCTGAGTGCTCCCAATGACGTGAAAAGAAGACATTTGTAAGTTTTTTTAACTCTTTTAATCGTTCCTCATACATTTCCGGCGTGGGATTTTCATGATCCTCATAAAGCCAATCGGATATTGTCGAGCACAATTCAAGAATTTTTTCTTTTTCTTCTGACGAAGCACAAGAAGCATACTCTTCTTCGTCTAATTTTTGTTGTATTTCAATTACATGTGATTCAAGTGCATTCAAAGCCGACTCTAAGCGGTTGCGGATGGATTCAGCAGCATTTATTGACGACAATTTTGCTACAGATTTTTCATATGAATCACCTGTTAGGGGGATGGTGACGAGTTGTGTTATTTTATGTTCCACAGGCTCTTTAATCGTAACTAATTTAATAGTGGCATTTTTAACACTTTTGTCTTTTTCGTTGTCTAATTTAATTTCCTCAGT
Organism: Bactrocera latifrons; assembly: GCF_001853355.1. NCBI lineage: Eukaryota > Metazoa > Arthropoda > Insecta > Diptera > Tephritidae > Bactrocera > Bactrocera latifrons. The sequence continues at coordinate 24,981 of NW_017536141.1, read as the reverse complement.
TTTATTGTCGCTTGGAGAATCTTTTTCACTCTTCTTCTCAGCTGTTTCACCTTTAGATTCTTTAGGATCTAGCTTTTCAGCATCTTCGCCCTCACTGTTTTCTGTGTCTTTTGCATCATCTTTTGAGAAAAGTTTGCTTATGGTGCTGCCAAGTTTAGCTAATGTTCCTTCGTCTTCCTTTTGTTTTTCATAAACATATTCCACACCAGCACAATGAAATATGCCTGAATCATCTAACGTAAAGTAAGCCTTAATACCCTTAGATTCAATTACATCATTTTGGTGTTTCTCAATCAGTTCCTTCACTTTTTCCAATTCCACGCGAGATATGTTCAATGAACCAATATAGGAAATTTCTTGAGCAGATAAATGACTTAAGTCGCCATAATGAACATTAAAGTCGAAGTCTTCTGTATGCTTATTGAAAGTAATAACTTTTTTCTGCGGATAAGAGTTCATTTGGCTAAAGAGTACACGCTTTACTTGGCGCACTGCGCTGCCATCACCAGGATCGCGTTCGAAAGTAACTTGAATTGGGAATATAACAGCGTCCTTTACAATGAATTTTTTTACTTTGAATCCAGTAGCTAAATCTGCTGCTTTGTATACTGCTCCCATAGTTGCGGCCTCGTCAGCATTTAAGCTCTTACCCAAATCTTGTTTAATGGCTTGCTTTAGGATTTCTTGAACTTTAGGTACACGTGTACCACCACCAAAAATTATAACTTGGGAAATAGTATCCAAGGAAAGTCCTGAGGCGGAGAGAGCTTGTTCAAGTGGTTTCACAACTCTTGGCCATAAATCTGCACCGAGTTCCTCTAACTTTTCACGAGTTACTTGCAGTTTAAAATCTAGATCTTCTAGTAAATTCTCTATTTGAGCAAAATGATCATTATTCGCTGAAAGAACATTCTTAACACGGCCCGCCTCTTTGAATAGTTTGGCAAGTGCACGTGGGCTAGTTGTTACATCAGTCTCTGTTTTCTTCATGGCATTGAATTCAGCAGCTAAATAGTCACGAAGACGAAGTTGAAGCTCTAGTCCACCCAAAGTGCGATCGTAACCCACACCTAACACCTGTATAACCGGATTCGTTTCTTTTGTTAATTTGTCCTTCATTAACTGATAACTGACCACGGCTGCCGATGTTTTGTATGCCCCCATGTCGTAAAAAATAAAGTATTGCGCAGTCTCATTAATTTCTGCCCGGTGAAATACTCCATAGTTAAGGGCCACTGCAGTATAGTCATTGATCAGTTGCAAAACTTTTAGATTAGCCAATTCAGCAGCAGTCAAGAAAGCTTCACGTTCTGCCTGTCCAAAATACCCGGGAACCGTAAGAACGCATTCGGTTATAATCTGAGATGTGGATTCCTGTGCGAACTCCTTAGCTTTAACAAGTATTTGCGCAATTAACTCTTCAACAGAAAACTGCTCTGAATCACTTTTTCTAAAAATTACTGTGTTGCGCTCGGGATCCCCTATAATTTCATAATAAGGGAAACGTTTCCTATAAATAAAAAATTTTAAAATATAATTCATTGTAGACTTCTAATAGAATATCCATAATTTTTAATTACTTTACTTCGTAATTTACCCACCTGTACAAATCAACAATTGGATTATCTATTGTCTTCCCTAACAAATCGAGTAAATAGCCATAAGCTGCAGCGGGTTCACGTATGCCGACAGTCATACCATCTTCACCAAATGTACGTATACCATCACGAAATGCTAATAACGCCGGTGTTTTACGTTTCGATTCTTTATTAAGCGCAATTTCCATTGGTACGCCGGCAGAGACTACGCCAACTTTCATCCATTCTGTTCCTAGATCAACAGACATTACAGCCGCAGCATTGATGCCAGATATGTGGCTGCTAGCCAATACCAGCAGGCAGGCGGTTAAAAATAAGTGTAAAATATATGTTAATGACGTGGTACTCCGCTGTCGGTTTGCAGTATCATTTTTGATACTTGTGTCGGTTAACATATTGACTTCTTGCCGGTGCTTACGTATACTCAGTAGGAAAATTCTGTGTATTCTTAAGTTTTTCACCAGCTGGCTAACTATCTCGTTGATTTACCATAATTTACAATAAGTATTTTTTTGACAGCAGGCAGGACATAAAAACATGTAAGGTTGGATTCAAAAATTAAAAAAACGAGAAAATATTTTATTAATTTTATTGAAGTTACCTTTTAATTTTTTTATTCAAATATTCAATACTGAAAATCTCGTAATAAGGAAGTTTACACCAGTAAATACTAGAACTTTCACAACTTTTATACCAACTGATATCTATGAGCAAAATGACAGCGGCTGAAATACCTGACGTGTTCCAAAGATGTTTTATTTTCAGCTGAGTTTACCGCTTTCTATAAAAGCAGAGTTGCTAAATTATTCTCTAATCAGATAATAGAGTTTATTTGACAATATGGGGTTTCACAATAAATTTGTTCATTTCACTTTGGGTTTATTAGGTAGTATCCTACATTTTTCTTTTATTATAAAAAAAAATATTTGAGAAATAACGTTAAAGAAATTATGGCACGAATCCGATTAGGGTTGTGTTTAGTATCGCGCCGGTTAATTTTGGCTCACCGTATCTAAATGAGAGAACCAAATGGAAAATTTTAAACACGCATGTATGCTTAAATTATCGAACTTTGTTTTAAAATATATTTTATAAAAATCGGTTCACAAATTTTTCCACAAA
>NW_017536141.1:20530-21746 GCF_001853355.1 Bactrocera latifrons | reverse complement strand
CACTGAAACATTTTGGCTTTCTTTATTTTGATTTCTTGTCCATACAAAAATGTTGGCTGGGTTGTATTGGTTTCAGTTTGTATGGAAAAATGAGCAAAAACACTGATTTTTGGTCATTTTCAAAGGCCTCCCTACAGGTCCATAGGGGATCTAGGGGATCGAGGGGGCGGGGTTTATTAAAAAGTTCGATCCTTCCTCTTTCCAATAAGGGGTCGGGAGGGGGGATAGCCCGACCCTGTTTTTCTCCATAAACGATACTTAACCGGCGCGATACTAAACATTCCCTGGAGGAATATCCAAAAATAATATAAAAATTACTTATATTTTTAAAAAAATTTACGATTAAAAGTTCAAAAATATGCACTAATAACACAAGCTATTTCTCTATCTTCCATTAAATTTATTCACGTTTTTCACTCTGTATATTTAAATATACACTCTAAACATTGAAATAAGTTCACATTTCAATTTTATTTTGTAATATTTCACCTAAATTTAAAAATCACTTAGCGAACTCGGCGTTGTAAAGGTTAGATTGTTTACAATTGTGAGGAAAGCGAGCGTTGCCACATCTTAAACACCAAATATGTAGGATTCTTAACGATTTTTCTTTGTTTGTTTTTTTGCGTGATTATTTTTTCTACATTAATTATAATAAAAAATACTTTCTAACATTTTTTAAGTTGAGGTGTGAAAACTTTTTCCACACTTTATACATTTTACATATAGTATGTATGTTTAGGATTATTTACATTAATTAAGTTTATTTTCTAAATAATGTTAAGTCTGATCTGCCAATACTGTTTTATCTAAGCTTTCTATTTCTCATAGTTTGTTAATATTTCGAAGTTACGGTATTTTAAATTACTTTGTACTCCTATAAATACCGGAGGACAAGTAGGTACAACGTCTTCTACTCTGATTGTAACTCAGTGCTGATGGTACTCATATCAATAAAGCATTGAGAACTCTACCCGCTGGTAAAATTAATTATTTAACATTTAGGTGCCTCCTGTGAGGACAAATATTTTTAAATTTATTTTGTAATTATTTGTTATTGCGGTTGTGTGGTTTCATGGCGGAACTTAATTGGCGATCATCGRCGGTRAWAGCAATAAAGCGCATACATGCACGTGTCTCGGATGGTGCCATGGAAAGCCGTGATATGTTTCACCTCCAACAAGAGCTTAAGTCGCTTGAATCACATTTTGAGCGC
>NW_017536141.1:9360-20425 GCF_001853355.1 Bactrocera latifrons | reverse complement strand
TCGTCTTATCGCATCGTCAAGGGTTGAGTCTAATGTCGCTGACGGAACGCAAAATTGTCCCACGACATCTCTGGATGGGCATTTGGTTGATCTAAAATTAGACCCGTTAGCTAGCCCCTTGTTTGATGGAGACATGTGCAAATTGTTAGCGTTCAAAGATGCCTTTGAAACACTGGTACATAATTCGGCATACCCCGAAGCGTTTAAGTCGGGAAAACTTCGGCAGGCGGTCAATGCGGCTACTGTTCCTTTAATTGTTGGAATATATTCAGGTGGCTATCAGGAGGTTTGGAAGGCTCTCAAGGACCGCTATGACAACAAGAAGCAGCTAGCGAAAATACACGTATCCTGTTTTCTTAACCTCAAAACCGCTACCCATGAGTAATCGCATTCGTTATTGACTATTGTGGATACGGTTCATGAGTCGCTGCGTGCATTGCGTGTTATGGGCATCCCCATAAACCAGTGGGACGCATTAGCTGTACCAATCGTGATGGCTAAGCTTCCAGCCGTAACTAAGCGTGATTAGTGTATGAGGTGCTTCACTACAGAGATACCACAGCTAGAAGATCTATTGAAATTTCTGGAAAGACGTGCTCATAGCCTAGCTCCTGAACCATCGATCTCATTAATGGTTTGCCGACAGAAACGACCACTGAGCGCGCATGTGGCTACTACAGATGCCGCTGTGTGTGCTCATTGCGGGTTAGCGCATCGAATTGCCAAGTGTCCTGCAATAATGGCTCTTAACATCGAGCAACGATTTGAAGCCCTTAAGAGATTGAAATTGTGTTACAACTGTTTACGTTCGAGTCATTCCTATCGTCAGTGTTCGTCTGGTAATTGTCGAAATTGTGGTCGCAAGCATAACACGATCCTATGCCGAGACAAGTTCAACAAGACGTCAACGTTTTCTTCTACAACTACGCCAGCCGTAAGCATTGAGGTACCTGAGGAGGTGCCGACAACCATAACATCATGACTAGCCGCAACAGCGCGTGCATATGCCTTTGGAGACGCATCGGTTCAGCGAGTGGCACGAGTTCTGTGTGATCCCGGATCACAGGTTAGCTTTATAGCGAATCGTCTAGCAAGCTGTTTAAAGCAGTATCGACGAAAATGTGACTTGATGGTAGAAGGAGTACGTGCGACCATGAATACTAGAGTGAAAGGCAGCGTTATGTTCACTCTGAGATCAACAACATCTAATTTCGAAATGCTAATTGATGCATTGGTCTTATCGTYCATTACTTCACCGACTCCAGCAGTGAAGATTGACATGAACCAATGGMCATACTTWAGAGGCATAGATTTGGCGGACAACCAGTTTAGTACGCCTGGAATTATCGATGTTCTTATTGGCGCGGACGTGTGGGGGCGTCTCATAGAAGGTGGAGTCGTCGGTGGAAGACCAGACGAACCCTTTGCCCAGCGTACCCGCTTCGGATGGGTGGTGTTTGGTCCTGCAGCAGTGACCGATCCTGCAAAGGAATCATTGCTCACACTCACCACTTCGCTAGACAGGGAGGACCACCGGTTGGAGGAACTGGTATCAAAGTTTGGGCAAATGGAGGAAATAGCGGTGGTTGACGATCTGCCAGAGAACGAATGTGAGCAGATTTTCGATACCACTCATAGCCGTAGCCCAGACGGCCGTTATATGGTACATTTACCCTTACGGCGAAAGGCAACGAAACTGGGTGACTCGTACACACTAGCATTACAGCAATTTCATATACTAGAGCGTCGTGTGGTTGCGGATCCAGTCCTTAAAGAAAACTACATTTCATTTATGAGGGAGTATGCAAGACTTGGTCACATGTACAACCTCCTTACGATCACACCAATTGTTACTACATTCCTCATCATGCGGTCACGGCAAAGTTCGGCGTCGTGTTCAACGCTTCGGCACCTACTAGCACTGGAATCTCACTGAACGATGTTCMACTGGTAGGTCCAACACTTCAGGATTCGTTGAGTAGTATACTTTTACGTTTTCATCGCTATCGAGTGGCGGTAACTGGGGATATAGAGAAGATGATCAGGCAAGTGCTGATTGCACCTGAACATCGCGACTATCAACGAATTATATGGCGTGAGCAGACGATACCCGAGTATATCGACATGAAGACCATTACATATGGTATGCAGTCCATACAATACAGTACGAACCTTACAACAATGTGCTTATGACAATTGTGCTGYGGTTCCTGATATACAACAAGCGGCTCGCGCTCGAACTGCGATATTAACTTCGTTCTATGTTGATGACTTCTTGACAAGTTGTGAAAGCGTTAACGAAGCGGGTGAACTGGCTAAAAATGTGGACGCTTATCTGCGGGAAAGTTCACCTTAAGAAAATGGAACTCGAACGACAGTCAGGTGATGATGAGTTTATCTAATGTGCCGTCTCTTTCTAGCTATATCTTCCATTCTAGTGAGGCTTCCGTTTTGGGTCTAAGATGGAACGCACTGTCGGATCGGTTAATCTTTCGCCCCGATCTTCGTCAAAGAGGAGAGATACCCACGAAGCGCCGTGTACTCAGCGAGGTGGCACGACTCTTTGATCTTACTGGTTTGTTATTGTAACCGGGAAAATATTCATTCAGAGACTGTGGTCTGCTGCTCTATCTTGGGACTCACCATTACCTGACGATCTTCGCCGCGAATGGCTGAAGTATCGGTCACAGCTTTCGGAGCTTAATCAGATTCGAATTGAGCGGTGGATGGGCATGATTCCACGCGTTGAAATATCATTTCACGGGTTTCGCGATGCTAGCTCACACGCGTTTGCAGCCGTAATTTATGCGAAGACGTTCAACACAGACGGTTCTGTACGTTTCACTCTTCTGACGGCACGTACCAGGGTTGCACCACTCAAGGCTGCTACTATACCACGTCTGGAACTTGCGGCAGCGTTACTTCTTGCCGAAACATTCCAAAACTTGCGGAATTCTTTGAGATTAGTTGACGTTATCTACTATCTATGGTCGGACTCAGCTATCGTATTGTGTTGGCTGAGAAAGGATCCATCAGCACTAAAACCATTCATATCAAATCGTGTTTGCAGAATACAAGAGCTGACATCCCCACGCGATGGCATCACATTCGTTCGGCTCATAACCCAGCTGATTACGCCAGTAGGGGCGAGCTATTAGTTCATCCACTTTGGTGGCATGGACCTAAGGAGACAGACATGATTTATTTGGGAAACAGGGCACGCTATTCTACTAACTGATCGGTTCAGTAATATCACTCGATTGTTGGGAACGGTGGCCATTATCCTACGTTGGTTGAGAAACCGTTGACACCTTCGCCAACCGGTTATCAGTGCTCCAGAACTGGACGGCGCACTGTACGCTATAATCCGTTTAGAGCAAGAGGAACATTTTGCAGATGAAATCCGTCAATTAAAGTCTAGTTCAGGTTTGGCATCTTCCAGTCGAATAATGCCTTTAAAAACATTTATAGATAAGAACCGAATCCTACGTGTTGGAGGACACATTCACAAGGCCGAACTAGGACATGATCAACGATTCCCTATTATTTTGCTAAAATGGACGACGTTGGTCAAGCTTTTACTACATCAGGCACATGAATCTACACTACATGGAGGAACAAAACTCATGCTACACACTCTTCGCTTCTGGATTATGAGTTCCAGGCAAGCATCGAAGGTTTCATCCATAACTGTTTAGTGTGTCGGCGTAACAGAGGGGAAAAACTTAAAGCAGCAAATGGCTTCCTTACCCGGGCAGAGGGTTAGATCCGCTAGACCATTCATTTCATCGGGTGTAGATCACTGTGGACCTTTTACATTACGAATCGGAACGAAACATTGTCGAACGCTTATCAAAATGTATCTCGCAATTTTCGTTTGTACGGCCACCAAGGCTGTACACATTGTGGTTGATGATCTATCGGCATAAGCATTTTTAGATGCCTTCACTCGTTTCGTCAGCGTTTGTTGGCGCCAACCGACTCTTGAAGGAAGTCCTCGCAGCAAGGCAGGGTGAGAATAATCAGCAATCATTAGCAAATTCAGGAACGAAATGGCATTTCATTACACCCAGTGGGCCACATCAAGGAGGCCTCTGGGAGGCTGCAGTGAAGTCCGCTAAGCACCATTTGACACGATGCGTAGGCGCGCAGGTCATGTGGTACAGTCAACTGCAGACATTGGCTGTAAGAATAAAAGCCTGCCTCAACTCCCGTTCTATTACACCACTTTACGACGACCCTGAGGAGAAACTTGCGTAATCGCCTGGTGATTTCCTAATTGGGTCTCCGCTACTGGCGGTCCCCGAACCAGATATCAAACATATCCCTAGCAACCGACTGAAGCAATGGCAATGGATACGCCCAAATACAGCAGATATTTTGGCAGCGATGGAGTGAGGAGTATCTCACCATTCTGCAGAGACGAAACAGATGGCTTCGGCGCACAACAAATCTAAGGATGGATGATATCGTCCTAGTCAAACAAGAGAACCTGCCTCCAACCCACTGGTGCCTGGGTCGAGTGACAACAGTACATCCCGGAGCTGGTTGTGTCGTCCGCAATGTCACTTTGAAAACCGCTATGTCTGTTGCTTGAGAAGGAGGATTTCGAGTCGACCGACTCGACCGGGCAGGATGTTTAGGATTATTTACATTAATTAAGTTTATTTTCTAAATAATGTTAAGTCTTATCTGGCAAATACTGTTTTATCTAAGCTTTCTACTTCTAATATCTCTTTATCATTCATTTCTGTTTGTTATTATCTTTGTTTGTTAATATTTCGAAGTTACGGTATTTTAAATTCCTTTGCACTCCTATAAATACCGGAGGACAAGTAAGTACAATCTCTTCTACTCTGATTGTAACTCAGTGCTGATGGTACTCATCTCAATAAAGCATTGAGAACTCTACCCGCTGGTAAAATTAATTGTTTAACAATGTATATGTATAATATGTGATTTATATTTAATAAAAGCCGAAGGTCCTGGCAGCCAGTGCTCCTTTTTTTCGTGTAAATAAAAAATTTTATTATTTTTTTTTCACATTTATAAATAAATAAAAATATTTAATAAACACATATAATTAAAACTCTATGATAATATAGTATTATAAAATTTATTTATTTATTTCGGGATGACTGAAGTACTTTCGCGGAGTACTCCTTTCTGCGTTAAAAATAAAAAATATATTGAGTTTTTGTTATAAAGTGGTTAAAATGGTTATATTTGTTGGTTACCATGCACTCATATTGAAATAAAATTTGACTTTTCGTTATAAAATGGATAAAATTTAGTTATTATATCTGTCAGCGATTTCCATTTATTTTTGATTATACATTGTTTTGTATTTTAGGTGACGACACATCCATTTTTATATTTAAAATGTGAATTTTGGATATAAAGTGGTTACATTTGTTGGTTACCATGCACTCATTGAATAATTTGATAATAATACTAACCACACATGCACACAATATAATTATGTAAAAGAAGAAGTCCGAATCTTGTTTAGTTATAATAATTTATTTAATATGATATGATTTGCATGCATATTACTTTTATGTCATGTATTCCGATGTTAAAAAGGGAAATTAGTACCCAAAATATTTATCGCGCAAGCTCGTCGAATCATGTCAGTGTCGACTTGACCTTAGCGCGCAGGATCTATACTTCGGGCCGAAAGGTACTTTGCGAATAGTGTCGAATGGTGTCGTCGCGGCGCACTGAGGAAGCGAAAGTTGATGTCTGATTGAGTATATGGCGAAAGTGTCGAATCAAATGTATCTGCTTTCTCCTTGTCCATCCTTTTTGATGAGTGAGTGTATACATACATATGGTGAGTTGTGTTGGTGTCATCAGCTGTGGTGAGTTAAGCTGTCTTATTAGAGTGCGCCAGTTTTCGTGGGTGGACACTTAACTGATTTAAACACTCATATTGAAATAAAATTTGAATTTTCGTTATAAAATGGATAAATTTTAGTTATTATATCTGTCAGCGATTTATTTTTGATTATACATTGTTTTGTATTTTAGGTGACGATACATCAATTTTTATATTTAAAATATGAGTTTTGGATATAAAGTGGTTATATTTGTTGGTTACCATGCACTCATATTGAAYGAAAATTTGAATTTTCGTACTGTACTAATATACTTTACACTTTATTACGTAATATTATTGTATAACATTACTAATACATGTATATAATATTACTTATTTGCTTAATAAATTTAAAAAAGAAAATATCCATATGCATGAATAGAGGAATTTTTACGAAAAAGAAGAATTTCAGCGAATTGCCTTATCATCACATGGCAGCGCTCCATTTCGTCGTAATTTTTGGTAAAAAAATGGGGTTAAAACGAGTGTAAAATGTAATTTAATTTAATTTAAAATGCAGATATTTTAGGTAAAAATCCTGCTAAAAGTGTAAGATATGGAGTTATTTACAAGTTTATAGTKTAATTTAATTAATTTGAAGTGAAAAATGTGAATAAAGTGTGTTTAATATGGTGAAATAGCGTCTTGAAATGTACGAATTTTGCGAATTTTTGAACTTTAAGGTCGAATATCTCCTAAACTAAGCGTTTGCGGTACCTATAACCCTATATATTTTTTAATTCTCTTTCCAACGGTACCTTCAGATCGCGGCGCCAAAGAAATCGGAATTGTGCCGTTTCGATTTCATATTATGCACTTTTTATACACTTCCTACATCCTAAACACATAGAGCGCGACAGACTGCCAGCGATATCTGTCAAAAATTAAAATACACACATTCTTAAGGACACAGATATTTAAACAGCTGCACGACTACTCGACTGTAGGCCGTCAGATAGGTAACTTCAAAATATACTTAAATTTGCCGACGATAGTAGAGAGGAGTAATGCCATTAATATATTAACTCTGCCTACTAAAAGAGTGTGTAATTGTGCTTGCTAAGAAGAATTAAATAATTTTGGTGGGAGAAGGCAAAAAATTACAAAATCCGCTTATCAATCCGAATAATCCAAAGCGTAGGTAATCAGATGTATTGGAGTGCAGAAGCAGCAACTTACAACCAGGAATAAAGGGATGTTCAACTTATTCCAGTGTGAGAGCGCCTCAAAATAAGGGTTTTTTTTATAACATTTTCCGTTATGGCCAGATCGAACAAACTAAGAATTTTTGGGCGTTTTAAATTAAAACACCTAACATTTAGTACGAATAAAAATTACTATATAATGGTTGTTTATTATATGGAGAAACTATTTAAATCTTTTTAAAGTACATATATTAGAACAACTGACTTTTGACCTTTGAATATCAAATAAAAAGATTTAAGCTTGTTAGCTCTCAATCATTAGAGGTTTTTATGTAATACTATGACGCTTCAAATTACAAAACTTTTCATCAAATACCTTTAAATGTCACAAATTTATTTAATTTTCATTGTTTTACATTTTTTACAAGTGGTATTGAACGATGCAACAAATTCCTCCGCTTACGTATTTTTTCGCTAAGATTTCAATCTGGCCATCGCTCGTTTCCAATTGTTAAACGTCAAAACCTCCTGAACTCGATCAACTGTCAAAGTTTAGGTGGTTTTGATGTTTAGCAGTTGTTCTCTCACTTCCAGTGAGAGAGGAGTTAAACATCTCATTATCTCTGGTCAAAACCTCCTGAACTCGATCAACTGTCAAAGTTTAGGTGGTTTTRACGTTTAGCAATTGTTCTCTCACTTCCAGTGAGAGAGGAGTTAAACATCTCATTATCTCTGTTACAACCACTGACTATTTTGGATTGGAAGGTTTGTTATTTCGCCGATATCACCTTGTGGACACAGAGGAGAACCATCAGCTGTTTTGGAGACTTTTTTGGCGCCATAAAAAATTACTTATATTACCTTAGCCTAAAAGTATACTAAAAATTTTATTCAACAATTATTCACAAGGCAACCGAGTTATAGGGTTGCCAAGTATTGTTTATTCTGTATTTATATTCTTAATTGTTTATATTGTATGAATATAACTATAAGCAAATTCTAAAAGCAATGCCAATTGTTAAGACACCGCCTCCAGGAGGGGCTAAATTAAATAAATCTGCAAACAAGGATGTTACAATCGAAGATCTAACAAAAAAGCTAGAGGAAATGGAAAAAATATGTCAAACACTCTCACTGGAAGTAAATTCTTTAAAAGCCGAAAACAAATGCTCAAGTCAACCGATGTTAAGAAAATTTCGAATTTGGAAAATAAGGTTGAATTTTCAACGGATGAAGAAGACCTAGCTAGAGAAACGGAATGGATTCTTAAAAAAATGCCAGCTAAAAAACGAAAAGCGGAGTATTCTCCTGATCTTCCGGAAAAAGAAGATAAAGCAATATCCAAACTGATTAACCCAAAAAATAGTTCGCGACCCCCACCAATTACTGTGTCTGGAGATGTAATTATCAGCAACTATATGCTATTGCAAAATCTGAGGCAAAAAACAATTTTACCATTAAACTCTTAAATAATGGCATATACAAAGTAAATACTTTCTCCATAGAGGACTACAGATGCATATCAAAAGCACTTTCGAGWAGAAATATATCTTGGTATAGCTTTGAGAACAAGCAAACGCGGCCAATTACAGTTATTATAAAAAATTTGCACAATTCTGATGATCCAAAATCGATTATTGATGACTTAAAAGAGCAAGGGTTAAATGCACTGAGTGCTGTCAATCGTCTTCAATGGAAAACTAAAACTCCCCTTGACATGTTTTTGGTAACGTTTGATCCCATGGAGAACATAAAAAAGATTTACGTAACCAAAACCATATTAAATTCAATTATTTCTATTGAACCGGTAAAACTGCCTAAGATGATACCACAATGTAAACATTGCCAGTCATTTGGCCACACACAAAACTGTTGTGGCAAAAAACCAAGATGCATAAGCATAAGACGTCTGAATGTTCGAAACCAGAGAAGCAGCAGCCTAAATGCTGTAACTGTGGCGAAGCACATCCAGCCAACTATCGAGGGTGCCTTGTTGCAAAAGAATTACAAAAAATACGAGCTAACACAATCGGCCACAAAAAAGGTGATGGTCTAGCACAAAAGGTAGAAGGTCCTGTAGACTTGGGGAAGAAAATCAACGAATAACATCAACAAGAAGACCCTAAAATTACAGCTGAAACATCAAAAAAATTTACTTTTGCTCATATTTAAAAGCAAATAATAATAATAATTCCAATAACAGCATTTTACCGCAGATCTTACAGAAACTCAACAAATAAGACGAATTCAACACTTCACTACAAAATCGCTTATGCAAGCTTGAAAAATATCTTTTTAATACTCAAATGGTTTGATCAGACATAAGAATGAAGTCGAAATCGTATTAAACTCGGAAAATGTTGACGTATGTATGATATCGGAGACACATTTTACGTAACAAACCTATTTTAAAATAAAAACTATGAAACTTTCCATACAATTCATCCTAGCAATTGCGCCCGTGGCGGAAGCGCAATATTAATTAAAAATACGATTAAACATTTTGAGGAAGAAAAACTTTCAACTGATAAGTTTCAACTCTCTCACTTACCTCTGTCTACAGTCCTTCAAAGCATCAAATCCAATTTGAAGAGTATCAACACTTAATAAACAGACACAGGTATAGATTCATAATGGGTGGAGATTTCAACGCTAAGAATACGCACTGGGGCTCAAGGCTTACGACTACAAAGGGGAGAGAACTCTATAAAGCCCTGCAGTCAACCGGAAGTTACGCATTTTCGACGAGCTTACCATCATATTGGCCATCAGATAATCAAAAGGTTCCAGACCTGATAGATTTTTTGATTGTGGGCAAAATATCCCGGAACCACTTGTCGATCAATCAGGGTTATGACCTTAACTCGGATCATTCCCCAACCTATTTAAGCTATAGTGAAGCCGTCATCTTTAAAGACAAAACAGCAGTTTTGTATAATAAACGTACAGATTCGGAATATTTTAGAACAATCATGGAATGTTACGAAAGTAAATATGACTCTATATTAAATACAGACCAGTTGGAATCTGAAATTTTACACTTTACAACAAGTATGCAGCACGCAGCTTGGAAAAGTACACCAGAATTAAGGAAAACTGCATTTGACTCTCAATATCCCAATGATATAAGAGAAATAATTAAATTAAAGAGAAAGCTACGACGTAAGTGGCATCAAACTCGTTGCCCAGCTGATAAATCTATTCTAAATAAAGTTTCTAAAGATCTTAATAGGAAAATAAAGAGGTTCAAAAATGAAAGTTTCGCAAAATATCTTCGGTCCCTAGGCAATGGAAGAAATTCCGACTACTCTCTCTGGAAAAGTTGTAAAAGACTACAAACACCAGAAACTCAAGTACATATGTCCCATTAAAATAAATGCTGATAGCTGGGCCAGAGACGATTCGAAAAAAGCAGACGTATTTTCGGATTATTTAGCCAAAATATTCTCCACATATGAAATACATGTAGATTATCCTACTGCTTCCAGTCAAGAAAGCGAAGAAATCTCAAGTTGCACAAGCAGTGAGCTAAGTGAGGAAATCAAAAATTTGAGAAACAAAAAATCGCCCGGTTACGACCTGATTACTGCCGAGGTCCTAAAACAGCTTCCTCCAATAAGTATAGTAAAAATTACCAACATTATTAACGCGGCTTTTTATCTTAAACACGTGCCAACTTATCGGAAAATTGCTGAAGTTATCATGATTCCGCAGCCAGGAAAACCAAGATAGGATGTATCTTCTTACAGACCCATATCACTTCTACCGATAATATCAAAGCTTTTTGAGAAAATTCTCATAAAACGTCTCAATAAAATCATAGAACGAAAAACCATAATTCCAAGGCATCAGCTTGGGCTTCGTGCCAACCATTCTACGATTGATCAAATCCACAGGATTACACACATTATTGAAAAAACCTTTGAGGAAAAAAAATTCTGTTCTGCCGTGTTTTTGGATGTTGCAAAAGCGTTCGATAAAGTTTGTCACAAAGGACTGCTTTCGAAACTGAAACTGATTTTACCGAAACAGCATTATG
>NW_017536141.1:6387-8965 GCF_001853355.1 Bactrocera latifrons | reverse complement strand
GGCAGGTAAAACTGAATGAAACTAAGTCTGTACACATTGTTTTCACATACAACAACATACAGCACTTACCAAATTTCGAATACCGTACTTTAATTCCGCTAAATACTTAGGAATGACGCTGGACACTAAGCTACGGTGGAAAGTTCACGTAAAAAACAAACGTAAGGAGCTGGACATCCGACTCAAAAATTATAATTGGTTAATCGGTAACAAATCAGTGTTATCCATTGAAAATAAGTTACTTATCTATAAGCAAATACTCCGACCGATATGGAGCTATGGTGCACAACTCTGGGGATGTACTAACGAAAACAATAAGAAAGTCATCCGACAATTTCAAAAGACTTCAAAGTACTAAGACTAATTGCCAAAGCGCCTTGGTATTGTAGATGTGCTGATAGAGATATAGAGCGAGATCTAGGCGTAAACTCGGTTAACGCAGAAATATTAAAAATTGCAACAGCACATAGTGTAAGATTGCGACAGCATTGTAACGAAGAAGTAGCTATGTTAACTTCTAGAGATGGACCACCAAGACGACTCAAACGCCTTAAACCCAGCGATCTTTCAAATTAGTCTATACTCTCATAGTACAAAACAAACCTGACGTTATTTTACAAATAAAAGCATTAAATAACTCTTTTATATCAGATGTAATAACAATTGATAATTTAAAACAAATAAATTTACCTATTTACTTATTTTTTGCTTAAAAATTTCACTTTGAACAAATATTAAAATTTCATTGTATTAGTATGGCCACAACGAAATTGGGTACATGCAAAATGGACAGCTGTGTCTTGTGTACATTCCGGCCATTGTTATTTCGCTGCCTTCTTACAAATATTCATGTAGAAGGATTTACGACGCCATTTACAGTTCACTGTCGTGCTGCCAAGTCGTGACGCTCTATGTGTTCAGCACTTTACACCTCACTACAAGTTGTCAAATAAACACTTATTACCATATCCAAACGATTGAAAACAAGAAAAAACTTTCACTTCGGCTGCACCGAAGCTAATATATCCTTTACAGGTGCATTTCTTATAGTAACTATGTGTTCAGTTTGTATGGATGCTATATGCTATAGTAATCCGATCTGAACAATATTTTTGGAGATTACAATGGTATTTTAGAAAATAATCTTTACCAAATTTTGTGAATATATCTTGTCTACTGCAAAAGTTTCCCATACCAGTATTTGATTAGATTTATTTAATTAGAACAACTGACTTTTGACCTTTCAATACCCAATAAAAGGATTTAAGCTTGTTAGCTCTCACGGATTAAATGTTTTTAATCATTTTCCATTTAAAATAATATTTTGATGCTTCAAACTGCAAAACGTTTCATAAAATTCTTTTGAATTTCAGAAGATTATTTATTTTTCATTGTTTTACATTTTTTATAAGTGGTCTTGAACGATGCAACAAATCCCTCCGTTTACATATTTTTTGGTAAGATTTCAATTTGGTCATTGCTCGCTTCCAATTGATAAACGTCAAAACCTACTGAACTCGATTAGCTGTCAAAGTTCAATAGGTTTTGACGTTTAGTAATTGCTCTCTCACTGGAAGTGAGAGAGGAGTTGGACATGTCTTTATCTCTGCCATTTATAATATGATACTAGACTCTTTGATTGGAGAGAGAGCTGTCAAAACTCGCATTTTTTATAGCATTTACCAATAATGCAAATAATATTTTTGGGCATTTAAATTAAAACACCCAACATTTATTACGATTGCAAATTATTATATATTGGGCTTTTAATATATGGCGAAACTACCTAATTCCTTTTTTATGATTTTATGGTATATTAAAACAACTGACTTTCTATATCTCAATACATAATAAGGTGAATTAAGCATATTGGTTCTAAATTAATAAATGTTTTTTCATCATTTGTAATAGAAAATTAATTCTATTATGCATAAAATTACAAAACGTTTCATGAAATTTATTAAAATTTCGCATTTTCTTTGATTATCATTGTTTTGAATTTTTATTAGCGATATTGAACAGCGGCAACAAATTCCTCCGTTCACATATATTTTTGGTATAATTTCAATCTGGCCGTTCCAGTCATTCCAAGTGCAAAATGTCAAAACCTACCCAATCCAGTCAACTGTCAAAGTTCGGTAGGTGAGCAGCTCTCACATTTCCAGTGACAGGAGAGTTGGGCGGCATTGGTTTTCGGAAAGTGCAAAAGAACAGCTGGTACGACGAGGAGTGCCGTGCGCAGCGGAGAGAAAACAGGCTGCCTACCTCGCAACGTTACGATCGACCACAACACGTGCGGGATGGAATAAATACCGAGAGTTGAAGAGGGAAGCGAGACGCATTTGCAGACCGAAAAAGAAAGAGGCCGAAATGCGTGAGTACGAAGAGCTTGATAAGCTGGCTGACAGGGGTAATGCTCGAAAATTCTACGAAAAATTACGGCGGTTTACAGAAGGTTTCAAGATTGGAGCATACTCTTGTAGAACCCCAAAGGTAATCAAGTCATCGGTGCCCAGATCATACTTAAATTATAGAGGGAACACTTCTCCAGTCTGCTGAATGGCAGTGAACGCACAAC
>NW_017536141.1:0-4697 GCF_001853355.1 Bactrocera latifrons | reverse complement strand
ATGAAAGGACGACGTTACGCTTCTCTTGACGAGATAAAGACGGCATCGAAGGAGGAGCTGAAGCAGATAAAAAATGATTTTTTGAAGTGCTTCGAAGATTGGAAAACCCGTTGGCACAAGTGTATAATATCTCATGTGGATTACTTTGAAGGGGACAAAATAGATATTCATGAATAAATAAATAATTTTTGAAAAAACATAAAATTCGCGACCAAAGCAGTAGAGGTGGAAGATGTAGCCTAAAAAGCTACATCTGCCCGACGAAGTCTCTGTGATGGGGCAAATCGACACCGCCCATAAATAAGTATCAAACCAACAAAAGTCTAGGAAGTGTCTGACTCAGAGTTAGCGGCTTACTGGGCAGCTTCTGTTTCCAGGTTAGGAGCGGCTGAGCAAATCACCTTCCAGTGGGTATAAAATGGTACGGGTAGGATCCCGGAACAAATGAAAGCATGTCTGCGAGTACTGAAAGTAGTAAAGCTACGGTGCAGGGTGTAAAAAGCCCAGTGCAAGCAAGCTCCCGGCCGTCGATATCCAATGACTGCAATGATAATGTGGTGGCCCACTTGGCCAGCGTATCAGATAATGCTACAAATATGTCTGATAGCGCAATAATAGACTCTTTCCTTTAAGCGAGGATCAAATTTAGCTCGAAAAGGTTCTTTTCATGGAAAGGCCTGTACGGACAAGATCATCGCCGCCCTCGCTACAAATAGGTAGCACGCCTCCAGTGAAAACTATGAAAACGGGTAGGGATTATATGGCAGAGCTGGGGGATAGCATCAATAAGCTCATAAGTTTGATGCGTCCACCTCAACGTTCTATTAAAAATGGCATGCGAAAACTTATAAGTACTATTTCGTGGCTGCATACACGTGCACAAGAGCAAAATGCAAGCTCTAGAAAAATACATCGAGCAGCTAACCTTGCTAAAAGCATGACAGAAGCAAGACCTAAAAGAATGCTTGAAAAAAAGAATGCCAATCGGAAAACGCCACCAAAAAAGACCAAGACATTCGATCAAGTGGAGATGGTGAAAAGCAGAATTGAACTCAAAATAAAGACGGTCCCGTCCAATAAATAAATAAAAGAAACGCCAAAGACTGGAAGCTAGATGACATTCAAAAACAAGGAAAAGGAGGAAAGTCATCAAAGAACAAAAGAAAGTTATTCGCAGGGCCCCTCCGAAACCGGGTGCGCTGGTGATCACGAATACTGAGGATATTTGTTGTAGTGAGGTTAAAAAAGAGGAACTCTTCAAAATTTGGGCGAAAACGTGTCGCGTATCAAAAAAACAGCCAAAGAAGAGATTCTGCTGGAGCTAGTGCGAGATCAAAGAGGAAACAGCAATGGATACAAGGTAGAAATTTGTAAAGTTCTAGGCAACAAGATGGAAATAAGAGTTTTAACGCACGGAAAATTAATGGAAGCTCGGGACTTAGACGATGTTACTACAAAGGACAACGTAGCTCAAGCAATTCGGTCGCAGCTAAAAGCTTAATGTAGAGAAGAGTTTTATTACAAATATTAGAAAAGCGTATGCAGGAACACAAACAGCAGTTTTAAGCCTTCCAGAGAAAGAGGCAAAGCGTCTACTAGACGCAGGAGAATTAAGATTGGCTGGGTTGTGTGCATAATACGGGAAGCTGCGAACCTTAAAAAATGCTATAGATACCTCGAGTATGGTCACATAGCATGCAAGTTCACAAACCCAGAAGATAGAATCAAATGCTGCATGAAGTGTGGAGAAAAGGAACATTTTGCTAAAGCATGTGTGAAGGAACCATTTTGTGTATCCTGCAAAAGCAATGGAAGGTCGAATTCAAACCATCAAATCGGCAGTAAAAGATAGCAAGTTTAAATAGCAGCAAGCAGCAATAGGAAATGAAATTCTTCCAAGTTAATTTAAACCACTGCAAAGCAGCGCAAAAACTGCTAAAACAAACAGTGTATGAAAAGGAAATAGATGTTGCAATACAAAAGTCTAAAGGCAGGAACATGGGTCTCAAATAGCACAGGTAAAGTAGCAATATGGGTCTGCGGCGATAAGACGGTGCAAGATAGAACACCGACTGGCCGATCGTTCTATGCCAGAGCAAAAGTTTGTGGTACTCACATCTATAGTTGCTACTTGCCAACAAGTGTTTAGCTAGAAGCGTACGAAAAAATGCTTGACGAACTTGTTAGAGATGCCCAAACAAAAACTCCGAATATAATTGCAGGAGATTTCAACACCTGGGCCTTGGTGATGAGGACTTATTTAAAATAATGATGGACGAAAAATTAAGCAGTTCAAATGACGCGAATAAACAAGCACACCGCCGAAAGCCATTATATTGGTGGAATGGCGAAATTGCTAAAAAGTAACTGCAACAAAATCCGGCGGTAATACCAAAGAAGTAAAAAAACCTTGGAATTTGAGCGACAACGCGAAACGTTTAAAGCAAGAAGGAAAGAACTTCGAGCAGCAATCAAGAATAGCAAAGCTGTGTGCTTTAAAGAACTCTGCGATAAAGCGGGAGAAAATCCATGGGATGGAGCGTATAAAGCGGTAATGAAAAAAAATTGGAGGTGACAAAGGACAAATGTCGACTTGGCCTATGCTATTTAAGGAGGTTGTAGAGACTCTGTTTCCAAAGCAACAAACGCAAACATTGGGAGTGCTACCCCCAGATAGCTTAGAGCCTCCAGTTTTTCTGCCAGTGGATGACATTGAAGTCATGAAAGCATCGGAACGTTTTGGTAACGCAAAACCACCTGGTTTGGATGGCATTCCAAATAGGGCTTTAAAAATTGCCATCAAATTCAAACCCAAATATTTTACGGACTTCTTCAATACATAAGTGCCTGGGGGATGGAGTTTTCCCGAATAAATGGAAAATCCAGCGTTTGGTTCTGCTACCCAAACTAAACAAGCCACCAGGAGACAAAAGTTCATACAGGCCCCTCTGTATGATCGGTACTACAGGTAAAATCCTCGAACGGATAATAAGTGATCGGCTAGAAAACACCTTGAAGAAGTAAAAGGCCTATCTGACAAGCAGTACGGCTTTCGCAGAAGACGCTCGACAATTGACGCTATCAAAAAAGTTACCGAATTTGCAGACGAAGCCATCGAGGGAACCAGGTGCATGTACGGCTCCAAAAAATATTGTGCTGTTGTCTCACTGGATATTAAAAATGCATTAAACTACGCTAGTTAAGTAGCTACCTCTCGTTCCTCATATCTAGCAAGAAGAAAGTACAAGTCGTCACCTTGGATATTGACGGGTATAAAATTACGTCACAGTCGTTCCTCAAATAGTAATAAGCGTAATAAGGATGAACTACAAAACAAACATAGAGAAAACTTGCGAAAAAGCGGCGCGAGTTAACACGGCTTTAAGTCGAATAATGGCTAATACAGGCGGGCAAGTCATTGCCGCAGGCTATTATTGGCAAAATTGACTCAGTCAATAGTCATGTATGTAGCACCACTGCGGGCTAATGCGCTAAAGCAAAAAACGTATGCGAAACCAGAAAGGTCCTTATTTCGGTTAAGTGCACTTAGAGTTGCCAGCGCCTTCCGTACGGTGTCTCACGAAGCCGCAGGAGTGATTTCAGGCATAATGCCACCTAAAATAATGGCCCGTGAGTTAAAGACAGTGTACAGTAAAAGCAAGCCTCTAATAGCTAGAGAGCGCGAGGAAGAAAGACAGCAGAGTCTAAAAGAATAACAAACTATCTGGGATTCAGCTCCCAAAGGACGCTGGATGCACAGGTTGATTGAGAATGTGAAAACCTGGGTTAGCAGAAAGCTTGGCGACGTGGATTTTTACTTGATGCAGTTATTAAGTGGTCATGGCTGTTTTAGGGAATACCTCCACAAATATGTCCATGATGAGGTAGAAATATGCTCATCTTGGGGTTATGGAAAAAAGAATGCCGAACATATCTTTCTCCATTGCCCAAAATATGAGAAAGAAAGGAGAAACGGAAATTTCTGAAAGAATAACGCCAGATAACAATGCTACACATGCTGCTAAGGTTGTTCAAGAGCAGCGAAGTCTAGAGTGACTGCGATATAGCGAGTCAAACTGAGACGCTTTAGTCAGCAGGCAATTGCTCTCATTGTATAACCCTATAAGTAACAAAATTATTGCTCTGCAATGTAATACTTAATCGTTGGTTCCCAGGGCAATTAATCAAAGCTACGAGTCCTTTACTGAGATGTTTTTTTTAGTGGGTTTTGATGATTTTTTACATCTCGCCATAAAAAATAAATACATATGTATCTATGTAGGTTTGTGTATGCATTATTTGGGGCAATGTCATACAAACATATTTATGTACATTTGAGCAGCGCGTAGAGCACGTAAATTATGGAGAAGGTTCAACTACGGACAAGCGTGTGAACTGTCAAAAACTAACAAAATGCGAAGAGCGAGTTTCACCGCAGCTACTGTGAGCGTCGAAAATAAGTAAACAGCAGTTCTATCAATATTAAAGTGTTTATAACAATGCAGTCTTTAATGCAACAATAAAAAATTGTATTACAGAATTCAAGGCTTATATCATAAGAGTTTAACTTAGTATAAATAATAAACAAAAACTAAACACAGCCAAAAATAATTCACTTAAACTACAAATACTCTCGTTTTATCGCGTCAAAAAAAAGTAAACAGTGGCGACAACCGTTGTTTGTTTATAATACTTAT
>NW_017536140.1:0-1545 GCF_001853355.1 Bactrocera latifrons | reverse complement strand
AGAATAAGTTGACTTTATATATGAATACCACATACATCAACAATGCCGCGCACAATATCAACTAACCTCGCTGACAGTAAAAATTTAAACAACCCGGAACAGTTTGCAAGATTTTTATTTTAGAGCAAATATAATTGAACAGCAAATCAATCGACAACAGCTTAAATATCACTTACACTCACTTTTTACACCCACACTTTTAGCACACCTTAGCCTCCTCATAAATTTAATATATAGTATATACAATATAAAAATATTTTCGAACTTCCGAGAGGCTTTATACCGCATATATTGGCCAATGTGCAGGTTTAATATAAGGTTTTGCCAACTTCGTATAAATACATACAAGCATATCGCGGGCTCTGATTCTTGCTTATACATGTGTATAAAAAATTCGGTTCCATATGAACATAGCCCTTCCTTTGTTTTACATAAATAAGAAAAACTTGAACGCCTTTATAAAGTAATGGAAATTAAAAAAGCTTGACAACGTACACATGTCAACGTAACAAATCCATAAACTCCAAGTACTTGTCAGTTTTTTATGGAATGAAGGTAATCAAAATATTTTAGTTTTCGTATTATTATGTGAGTAGAATTGTTTATGCTGTCAATTAGTATGTTGTATTTTTAATTTAGAGATTTGGCTTAGCGTTGCAGTCTAGCAACTCGCAACTCGCAACTTTGTCATTTTGGCATTTTCTATATTATAACAGAGTTCTACCCTCAGAACCTTTTGACGTACGAGCACTATTCGTGTTCTTAATAGTAACTTTTAATATTCATCTATTAGAAGAAATATAATTAAGGGACCCTTTCAGAWTGAAATTTTCGAAAAATCAATTTCTTTTGTTGCATTACTGGATAGTTTAYACTGTTATAACATTCTCTCAAATTTTGAAATCGAAATTCAAATTATTATGGTCGTTAAAGCGTTTCTTGTAAAAAAGGAACAGAGTGGAGAACGCTAAAACTCCAATCTTTAAACGCATTTTTTCAGTATGGTGTTTTTTAAAAAGGCTTCCACCCTCAAAGGAAGAGATTTCGCATTCGCTTTTTTTTGAAATCTTCCAATTTTTTTTCGAAAATCTTTACTCCATACTTTTTGTTCAAACCGCCGCCATTGTGTTAAACTTTAATACAGATTAATAACCTTTTTGAAATTTTTGTTTTAGATCAAAGCTGCGACCACAATCGTGTACATCGTACATGACCAATTTTTGAGTGCAATTTCAACAATTTATTTAATTCTTATAYACCCAATAAATAAACATAAAAAACATTTTGCATTCGTCACGAATTTGTTTATTTGTTAATGAAAAAAACCGGACCGATTAGTTAATTTYAATATTTAAAAAAAATCACGAAAATCAGTGATTTTCCAAGGGTCACACTGAGACAATCCTTTATATAGCGAAAATCGATTGTAAACAGTTAAGTTATGTGAGTTAGTAGAGCAGGTTGCTTATTTGAAGGAAGTCATGAGTAAAATATGTGGTATATTCATTAAGAATAAAAAAGCTTGAATATACATAAATATAATAT
>NW_017536139.1:0-1561 GCF_001853355.1 Bactrocera latifrons | reverse complement strand
CAAAGCTATGTTGCTATGGTAAGCAATTGTGAACAATTCCCTGAAAACATTCATCAGAAAGAGAAAGTGAAATTAAAAAGCGCTCTCTTATTTGAAAACTCAGTACGAACAAAGYTTGCGTATCGTTGTTATTATGAAGACACTAATACTTGTGCTATACAAAACAACGCGGTACATTTAAATAACATTTAATAAACAAATATATACAATAATACAACAAAGGGCGTCATACATAAAGGTTATTTACGAAGCACGTGTTTGGTTATAGCATGCAAATATTATCTAGACGTTTATATGTATACTAATATACATAGCAAATACCATACACCTATTACATAAATATATTGCCAATATTTTATACAAACGTGTTATTGTAATGTATACAACATGCGCTTATGCCTTCTTTAAGCATTTATGCAAATTCTTCAACATCCTCACACATACTTATGTATGTGTATTTGCTTTTGTGGTAACACATTATGGTGTATAGCTTTTAATAGTCGGCGCCTGTGTTTCTGATCCCCACTAAATCGAAATAAGGTCAATACTTTAGGAGGATAGTGCAGATTAGGCATACATTAAAGTAATACGTTAATATTATACGACCTTCTCACACATATAGTACATATATATATACAAGTATATATATGAACATGGATACTTGTGTGTTTCTTAGCTGCAAGAGATTTATAGCTTTGATAGTTAGCCTTTAATAATGTGACAGTTTTAATTCAAATAATTGCTTTATTCACATGCCACGGCTTTATTCTAAAGTTTCTTTCGTCACTTTTTATTTTCATAAATTTTAGACGCGTTATTCTCAAAACTACTTTTTCCAACTTCATGTTCACTGTCATTTCACAACAGCTTGACCGATTCATTTCAAGCTTTTCACACTGTTTTGACTTATAAAATACTTCCCCCAGTGAAAAATTGCAGTTTACACCGTAAATCGGAGCCAAAAATTTTTAAATAAAAAAAATAAAAAAATACTGCTTTTGTTTAATTAAAAATTGCTGGGTTATCAACGTGGTTTTTAACTAGATGTATATAAGAGCCAGGCGGTTAAACCAAGTAAAACTGAAATGGTTTTATTTACTAGGAGGTATAAGCTCCCAAACGTGCCCCTTCCCTCTTTCGGGATCTCTCGTCTTCCACCTATTGCTTTTCCTAATAGAAGGCTTTCTTCTTGGCCATAAATTGTTGTAGAAAAGTTATACGGAAAAAGTGGAAGTTCTCACAAAAAGTGATGTTTTGGGTCTACGAAACCGTACTCAAATAATAATGTTCTATGGTGTAGCAAAAATTATGCAAACTCATTGTCTTGTGACTTATTTTTGAATTTCCAAAATTTGGTAGAAATGAGTTCTTACTTTCGTACATATACTTGTATATGACTTATGTTTGGGTATAGTGTGTTATAATGATTTTTGTTTTTTAAATTGTTTAGCGGTTGCGAGATTCAACACTCCAAAAACCATTTGCAATCAGCGCACACATTTATAAGCCTATGTGTATGTGCTAAACGTAAATACATAAACTATATATTTGTATTCATTCG
>NW_017536138.1:0-1529 GCF_001853355.1 Bactrocera latifrons | reverse complement strand
GGAGGGCAAGTTTTCGCTTCGCCGTCATACGTAGTTTTCTATTTCGGCATTTTACAACCCTAGTTTTGCATTCTGGCAACTTACAATTTTTCATAAAATTTTACATTTTTGATAGTATGCGCAGGTCAGAACGTATTGATATAAGAGCGCTATTCGTGTTGTTTACAGTTACTTAAAATATTCTTTTCGCCCAAAAAGTCGAATTCAATCGCGAACATTTTGGCGCGATTATTTTTGGCATATTTCCATGTAGATTAACTCAATAACAGTACACCGATGTCTTAATTGAATTTTTGGCGATGAAGCTCAATCAAGGACCATTGGTTTTTGAGTTTAACGATTGTATGGTGAATCCAATCGAGTTCGACCAATATGTATGTATCTCGTGAAAGTCATTCAAAATCAGTTGTTTTTACGGAAACTATTACATCATCAATAGTTTCCAAATTGATATTGCAAGATCGTCATGAGTTCTATCGTGGAATTGAGACAACTATACAAATTAGTGGGACTAGCATACATTCCATATTGCATGAACATTTGATTGTAGTTCGCTGAAAAAAAATACTATAATGATGCTTCGAAACACGTCAGTGATATCATGACAGCTGATGAATCTTAGATTTATACGTATGAGCCCGCAAAGAAACTGTTTGAGTAATTCAATATGAGCCGAATGCGAAAAAATGTTGTTCGCTGAAGCACTTCCAAGCAAATGGTTCTCTGTTTTTTTAGACACACTGAACAGTTCGCCAACCATGCCACCTCAACAAAGCAGAACAGTAAATTCTGAGTGATATAAAACAATTTGTTTGTTAGTTGTGTTACAAGAAGTCAGGCTCTCATTCATGACTGAAAGAACTGCATTTTTGAGTACACACAATATCGATTTGGTGAGTCATCCACCGTAAACTGCTGACTTGGTACCGATTGACTTCCCTTTATTCCAGTACGAAGAAAATAAAACAAGATTTCGACGTGTTTCGATACCTGAAGAAGCAGTTGATGCGTTGAAAAATATTTTCAAAAATCACAATAATAATAACATTAAATAACACCCCGGAATCACTAGAAATCAAGCTCTCAATGAGAATATTGACTACGTGAGCTTTGCTCTCCGAACTGTTACGTACTCGTATTCTTTAGCGCTAACATTATTTTCTTAAATTTCTACCTGTTATTAGGTACCGATGGTAGTAGGAAAATGTTGACAAAAGTTACGAAAATTATCTGGGCATATCACAAGATCTAGGTGCGAATTTTTAATTTATTTCCAAGCCTTTCTAAACCTTATTCCAGTATAAGATTTTGTACCGAAGTTTTTCAAAGCATACTGAACATGAATGTGAAACACATATATTAATTTTGGTTGGCTACTAGTTTTACGGCTACCTTTTGAGGAAATGATATAACTTTAACTGACATCCTATATCTATATTTGTTAAGTATTTTGATCGGTTTAAAGGTTTTTTTTACAAATGAAATGATTTTATGTTTTCGTCAAAGAATTTTAAGTTCAGGCTAAAGAA
>NW_017536137.1:0-1577 GCF_001853355.1 Bactrocera latifrons | reverse complement strand
CCCTATGGTGAGCTCTATTTGTTCTTCTACCTTCCTGGTGCTTATAAGTAAAACTTCAGTTTTCTGCTCCGCCAGTTCCAGACTCACAGAAGAGAACCAGAGCCGTAGTTTCACATCTTTTGGTTGCTGCCTACTTAGCTCCCCGTCATACATGCGGTTCCATAACAGCGGGCCTAACACTGACCCTTGGGGTACTCCACTCGAGATAGAGTAGCTATTGGCTCCTTCGTTCGTATCGTAAATCAGCCTTCTATTTTTAAAAAAACTCGTTATAATGTTTATGAGGTATTCTGGGGCGCGAATTTTTTCCAGCGCTTTGACTATGTGTGCCCATTTAGCCGTGTTGAACGCATTCTTGACATCCAGTGTGATCAGCGCGCAGTACTTTTTYGTGCCACCTTTCCATCTTTTCCCACTTACTGCACATTTCGCAGTATCGACGACTTCTCGTAGTGCGTGAATAGTGGATCTCTTTTTTAGAAGGCCGTATTGTCTCTCTGATAATCCGCCGGCTTTTTGGATTACTAACTCCAAGCGGTTTCGTATTATACTTTCGTACACTTTACCCATTGTGTCGAGCATACACAAAGGTCGGTACGATGAAGGTTCTTCAGGTGGTTTCTTTGGTTTTGGGAGCAGAACCACACGTTGTACTTTCCACGAGTCGGGGAACACCTCTTCCTTTATACAAGCGTTGTACATTTTAGCAAACAGTTGTGGTTTTGAGCTTATAGCTTCCTTCAGGGCTCTATTAGGTATGCCATCTAATCCAGGTACTCCGTTGTTTTTTATTTTCTTTGCTATAGCCAGGAGCTCTTCTTCTGTGACTAGCGGGGGTGATTCTGCAGCTTCGTTTTGCCACTAGGCATATGAAATCTGGTCGTGTTTCGGGAATAATGTTTCGACGACTTTTCCCATAAAAGATGCATCTTTCGGTTGCTGCTGCTTATTTTTAAATCTTGACATACATATTTTGTAAGCAGTTCCCCAAGGGTCAATGTTTGCTTCTTTACAGAGCTTCTCGAAGCATGACTTTTTGCWCYGGGTAATTGCCGACTTCAGCAGTTTCTTGTGGCTTTTAAATTSTTCTCTTAGGCGATTTGCGTTCGTTTCAACCTGGTTACGTTGTAGACGCCGTCTAGCTGAGTGACAAAGCTTTCTCAGCGTGGAAATTTCCACATTCCACCAATATACAGGCCTYCGTTTGTTATGACGTGTTGTTCTGCGCATTGTTGCATCGCATGCTGCGACCAGYTCCTTTCGCACAGTAGATACCAGGTGGGCGGCGTTGTCATCTGGTACTATTGATGCACTCCAGACTAGCTCAAAATGTCTGGATCGAACTCCTTTTGTTTCCAGCTTCGTTTTTGGGAAGTGATTCTGCTGGGGGGCTCCGGCAAGGAATTTGAGCTATAATCGCCATATGATCACTATATGTGTATATATTTGACACTGTCCACTTTATRTGCCTGMTGAGTGAATCATTTGCGAACATAATGTCAATTATGGATCCTTTGTTTCCTTTTTGGTGCGTGTTTTGCGTTCCACTGTTTATTATTGTTAGGTTCGTTTGACTT
>NW_017536136.1:0-1500 GCF_001853355.1 Bactrocera latifrons | reverse complement strand
AGTGCATTGGTGCTACGTTGTCCGATTTTTCTTTTTCATTGGCTAACCAATTCGCATCAGCATTGAAGTGCTCTGCTTGTGCCCATATTTTCTCCCAAAACTGCTCTATATCTTGTTGTTGTGGATACGATGTCTGAGATTCCGCATTGCTTTTTTGTTCCAGATTTCTATAAAAGCCCTTTTGATTTTTGTGAAAAAGCTGGTTTTCCCTCCGTCTCTGATTACTTTTGAGGTATCTTCTTAATCGTTTTGAGTAAGCGGCGAGTTGCTGCACTTTCCTATCAATTATCTCCGATAGTTGGTCAATTTCTACAGTCTGAGGTTTAAGCGGCGTGATGATTTTAGATATATGCCTACACAACCTTTTAGATCTAGCACCATTTTTAAATGAAGTAAGCCTCCCTAAAGATTCTCTTAGACCGGCTATTCGTGTTTCGAGTCTTCTTTGCCACTTGGGAACTACTAGTGTTTTTTGCGTTGTTGTATTTTTAAATGTCTGTACCTTTGGGTGCTTCCCCAGTAATCGTACAGTAGTGAGGGCAGAAACATAAATAAGAGTGTTAACATATTCCAAGTTGGTGCTATTGGCGACATATGCTGGCAGAATTTTCGAGTTAAGTGTTTTTACCACTTCGTTTAACTTTTCCGATTCGCCTAATCGGGGTATCCTTGGTCTTTGTAAAGGATCCATACCTTCATAATTCGCCAGATAATTATGGAAAATGTCTTTCACCTCCCGTTCTTCATTAGTTTCTGAACTATCGATTTCAGTACTTTCATAAATCAAGTTTATTTCAGGTCGTAAGTTGGTAAATTCCGCTAAATTTTCAGGCTGTGGGTTGCGTGCCTCGGTTATATCTGGTATTATTTCTTCATCTCTTCTTTCCACTCCTCGTAGCTCGTTGTGTATTGCACTTTTAATTTCCTCTTGCTTTTCTTTTCTTACATATTCGTGTTGRAAGATTGCTTTTTTTCTTGTAGCAAGGCTATTTTCGGTAAGCTTCCCATTCAGATGTCTGTATCTTCTTAGAAACAGGTCTAGCATTCTCTCACGATAGGTCGTCATGTGCTCCGGTTCTTCACAATTTGTGGAGATGTAGTAGCAGCGCAGGACATATTCATTCATTTCCGTTGTCCATTGAATACGCTGTCTAACACGGCCTGCTCTTGTGGTCCCAAGATTAACTTGGGAAACACTTGTCGCAGTGTTGGGGTTTTCGTGTTGTTGGGCCACTGGCGACTCCGCTATCTGATGTCGATGAGCAGAGCCCTCGCCGGCAGCCGTGGCTTCTGCCGACACTTGAGCGAATATCCTCGCTCGGCTGCAATCATTAGATTCCTCTATAATGCGGCTCTCCGTTTTTCGAAACGGGTAATTGCATTTTAAACCTTCTGCCAGGTGGTTTACAGATTTCCTTCTGGGTTAACTGTGTCCTTCAGACATGCATTCACACAGCCGGCATGTTAGGCATTTTAGCGGTATGTTTTCTTCTTCGCTGA
>NW_017536135.1:0-1540 GCF_001853355.1 Bactrocera latifrons | reverse complement strand
ATTATACGAAAATATATATCGTCACCTAAAATGCAAAAGAACGCAGCATAATAAAATTGAAATTGATTTTTTCATCGTTTACGATTCACTACACCATATTACATATGTACATGTGGCATAAACTTTTCTACTGTCTGATATAACCAATATGTAGATAACCATTTTATAACCAAAACTCAAATTTTGTKRAATATGATTGCTTACTATTATACCGTTTTTCCTTCGCCTGTAAATTTATGAAAAGTGATGGAATTTTAGGTGACGATATAAAAAAATATTTATTAAACATTCTGCATATTTGCAAAAAAAGTAAAAGCTTTTAATTTTAAAACAAAAAAATTAGTTTTAAAATAAATAAATAAGATTTTTTATAATTTAGAAGAAGAGAAATTTGTTGAAATTATTAAAAATAATATCCAATATAAATTTGGAGTTTCACTAGATATACGAAAATAATTTCTCGGCTGTCAATATAATATTACAGAAAGTTCATGAAAGCATATAAAGTTTTAYTAATTTTCAATGAGCCCAACTTACTTTGCACCGTCAGCAAATTCTCCTTCACATTCAATTCCAAATTGATGCGTCCACGACGTTCGGTGTGATCGCAGCCGCACAAGCTCGGCACATTCTCCTTGCAGCGKGCATGCACATTCATGTCACATGCTGTTCGTTGTTAGCATAAATGCCAAGTAGCGGTGGGAGAGTTACAAGAAAGTTGTGCATATATTAAAAATTAATTTTAAATAAGTATTTGTATGTTTAGCATAAATTGAATAAAAAGAACAGAAAAAACTTTGTAAACAACTTGTTGCTGCTATAAAATTTACTAAACTCCATTTTGACTAAGCTGAGCGCCAAGTGAAAGTGAAAGTGTATAAAAGTAATATAAATTCATAAAAACTCAAACAGACGCACTCACACACACCCACGTATGCAATACTTATAGCAATAAAAGACTCACACAAAAACATATGTATGTACACACATACAAAGCGTTTACGCGATCAACACATGCTTACAATTTAAATTTAAAAAATTGTTATCAATATATTTTTTATTTCATGTGGCGTAAATTTTCTTATCTTAAGGTTTGGCTTCATAATTCGAAATGGGTGTGTTAAATAAAAATGTGGAGCTTACACAAGTATTTATGTACAAAAAATATTCGTAATACCAATCAGGTAATCAATTTGTCAACGGTGTAAATGCTTATGTAAAAAACACCCCCTCCGACAAGAAGAAAACAACCTCATGTGAGAGACCCCTTCTTTATGACGACCGCTGCAAACGTATTAAGGATTACGATTTACGGACATGCATCTGAGATGTCTCGTTCTTTAATTGGGAAGGTGACGCCGCCCAGCTTGTGAAAATAAAGGCTGACATCACCGCCGTTCAAAAAATGCGAATGACGGGACAAGGACTGAGGCGAGTAGGTCCTTGCGGCATTTAGTACAGTGGCTATTTAATACATCCTACATACAAATGCTAGTAAGCCAGGTAGTATGTGGCTATCTCCGGATCGAAAATCCACCAA
>NW_017536134.1:0-1579 GCF_001853355.1 Bactrocera latifrons | reverse complement strand
CCAAAAAATATCATTAATCAAAGCCTCGTTGCAAACGCTTTGAAGGACGCTAGAACTTAAAGCTTCCCATTCTTCCCTAGGCAAAAGTTCGCAATTTCCCTTAGGCACATACATATTTAACAGTCCTAGTAGTTTTCGTTATTTCCGCTTGAGGGCCTTAGATGAGCCGAAGTTATCTTAGGCCCACACCTAATAGGGAATTATATCAGAATAGCAAAGTTGTCTACAATACCTAAACTTTTTGAAGCAATTATGACAGACGACATAACCTTCTGGATCTGTCCACTAATTTCTTGTTCTCAGCACGGTTTTCGTAAAGGGAAATGTACAATAACTAATTTGCTTGAATTTGTATCACATGTATCAACGGGCTTTAGGCAGAATAAGAATATAAATAAAATATGCTGACGATATAAAACTTTTTAAATAATTCACCTCAAATAGCGAAAGATGTCAGTTGCAAACAAACTTAAACAATCATGTTTCTTGGTGTGATAGAAATGACATGCCATTCAACCTTAAAAAATGTAAAACGATGTGCTTTTCACGTGAATCTATAGACCCTACTTCATACGTAATACAAAACTTTAGGTTGGAGCAAGTATGCAGTTTTGTTGACTTGGGAGTAACTATGGACCCCAAACTCAATTTTAATCGTCACACATCTTCCATGRTTTTTAAAGCTAAAGGTGCTCTTAGTTTTGTTAAATGTTTTTCTAAAGAAAGAGGCCTATATTAGAGTATGCTTGCGTGGTATGGAACCCTTGTTATCAAGTTCATTCTGAGAAAATAGAGTCCGTTCAAAAACAATTTTTACTTTTTGCCTTAAATCATTTGTGTTGGAATTCCAGTTTAAATCTTCCCCCCTTACACTAACCGTTTAAAGCTTATAAATCTCCCTACACTCCCCAGTCGTAGGGAAATGCTTGGTATAATATTTCTTGTAAAAGGCATCAATGGGTCAGTCTGTAGCCCATCTCTTTTGTCTGATATTAATTTTAACATTCCCGCTCGCTCTACCAGGCAGTTTAGACCTTTACTTTTAAAATTTTCTGGAACAAATTTCGAGTTAAACGAAACATTCCGCCGTATATGTCACGATTTCAATTCTCATTCCAGCACATTTGATCTAACAGATTCTCTCTTTACCATTAAAAAAAAAATTTATCTACTCTTAACAAGTAACATTTAAAAATTATAAACTTTAATGTAATTCTTATTTTTGGCTGTTGAAATTTTTGTTTCTGTAGCTGAGCAGCTTAAGATCGCAACGCTTAAAGCTCCCTTGCCTTTCATGACTCGGCTAATTCCGCTCGTTCGCGGATTGCGCCCCTCGCGTCGGTTGGGCGGGATTAGGGTAATCGTTGGGTATTATTATTTCATAAGACGTCCATTAAAGCTAAATAGGTTCTTGCTATTTTGCAAACCATTTCGCGCACTTTTTATGAGATGTGGAAAATCGAAAAATACGACTTTCTCTCCATTCACTCTAAAAAATGGTATATCTTCTGTCACTCCTACAATCCGGGCAAAATGCACAAAAATTTGACCTTTTGAATCACACAGCAAATGGTTCCCC
>NW_017536133.1:0-1529 GCF_001853355.1 Bactrocera latifrons | reverse complement strand
ACAGTAATGTTTACTATTTACAGAGTATTCTTGTTTGTTATTTTTAAGCAGCTCAACAGTCGTAGAATCCATTCGGCCTTCAGGCTAAATCATTTTAAAGTTTGGTAAGTGTTTRTATTCAAATCAAATTGCAACCAATAAATGATTCACTAACAATCTTATTTTGGGCTTAAAATATATCATAAATTATTTATTAAATAATGTTGTTATTGTTATATTTTTTTAAACATTTTAAAATCATCAGCGGTCATACATATAGTTTCAAACATCAAATATTAAACGACAACAGGAAGACATTAACGAAAAGTCAAACCCGACAACATATGGGGCACAGTGGCCATACTACCATGTAGAATATAACTTCTCCAGTTAGTTTTTTTGCTACTGTTGTTATTGTAGTTGTTATAGACGTGGTGATAAAGATTGACAGTTTGCCGCCTGCTGCTACACTGCGCTGTCGTAGCATAACTTTACTTGACGAATTGTGTGACAGCTAAGAAAGTTAAGCACAGTGGTGCACGATTTATTCCAATTAGAGAGAATAAAACCAAGAGGCAAAAAGAGGAAGAARTTATGAGAATGAATGAAATGGTGAATTTAAATGTAGAAAACATTGGTGGATAAGAGTATTACCGAAGAAAGATAAGCGTGAAGTTGTACGCTTGGCAATACTAATGACGCGTTGTTCTGTAGGAAGGAAGTACGGAGTGAAGAAAAATTAAAAACAACTTCACACACCATCAAATAGCAAAACTGTCATGGGAATAATTGCGAAGCCCTGCTGTACTGGCAAAGAACTTACCATCGAGTGTGAAATACGTGAAAACATGAACTCAACACAAATACAATATTTAGTTGTGTGACAAATTCGCTTTTCCATAACTACGATCGTTACTGCAAATTCAACAATAGCATTAAGCATTTCATCGCAGTGCCTCCGGCGGTTTCAAAATTATTTGTGCATTAATTTTATTTCTGAAAACGGAATGCGAAAAATTTCGCACACCACTATGTCAACTAAGCGAAAACTTACGCGCTAGCACAAAGATATGTATGTACTTTAAAACGCTTTTTTATTTGTTTTGTTTTTCCTGTAAAGTCCTGTTTCTGCCTTTATCGTTTTTTGTAAAGCATTAGTTAACAGCATCAAAATAAACACCAAGAGCCGTGAAGTCGGCTCTTTCAAATAACTAGTAGTCACCATATGCAACAACACTACTACCACCGATAAGACGGAAAACATCATGAGAGATTAATAAAGAACACGTGATGCAACCAAACATTTCTTTAATTTTGCAATCAAAGCCAGGAAAATACCTTAAAGTGCAAAACGTCAACCAGAGGTATTCATTCATATAAAAACTATGATTTTGAGATAGTACAACAACACTGTTCGAAAGCATATTTAGTAATACACACACGACATGAAATTACCTACAGACAGCCTTCCTACGCCATTCGAGGTTTGATTGCTAAAGACAAATATTGAGAGTTGCTTATTATAGAATAAATTTATTTTTCATAGAAGA
>NW_017536132.1:0-1554 GCF_001853355.1 Bactrocera latifrons | reverse complement strand
GCCTACTGCTTAGGGATAGCACTATCAAGTTGTACAACGAAGGCTCGAAACCGTCGGAGGGARTTTCTGTAGGACCACGACTCTCCATACTCTCCATACCGAGCTTCTACTGAACAGAGGTCTTTTGCTATAAGTCGGTGCATAGAGATAAACCTCCAACGCAACTATCGCAACGAAGGTACGATAATACCATACTCACCGACAGTCAAGCGGCAATTAAAGCGATCTCTGCCTACGAGATCAAATCGCTAATGATGCAGGAGTATATTGCATAACGTAACCAAGTGCAACTCTTCTGGGTGCCTGGTCGCAAAGTTATGGCCGGGAATAAACTGGCTGATGAGCTCGCTCACTCCACGGCAGCCGCTTACATGGTAGAACCGGAACTCTTTATTGAGGGTGGTGCTCATACCATGAAGGATCTTCTCCGCATGGAGAAAACTTTAGGAAGGGAAAAGTACTGGCAATAACTCCAAAGCATACGCCACGCCAAGATGTTAAGGGTTAGTTAGAACAAGGTTTAAATACATAATAAAACTCAAGTTTGGGCTACTTGGCGCATTCCCACTGGCCATTTTAGGCTCAAAAAGCACTTATGTAACTTGGGCCTAGCCTCATGTCAAAATTGCTAGTTCTGCGACATGTAGCCTGAAACTCTAGGGCACCAGCTAATTAACTGCACAACAGTCTGCAGCTGCATGATAAAGGTCCTTGGATCCATCTCTTCAAACAGCGATAACATCGCCTCAATAGCACCTATCAGTATATTTGAATTCATTAAAGCGCTTCGGCTCACCTTTGCCACTATATTCGGCTGATTGATTGTCTGATTCCCGTCCCTAAGCATAGATCCGAGATTCATCGCCAATACATACATATACGTTTCATGACATCCTGGTCGTCGGAAAGCATTGTTTTACAGACGTTAATGAAACGCTGTTTTTCGAAAAAATTTAGTGATTTTGGAAGCAATCGTGCTTTCATTTTTGTTTCTTCTTCTTCATTCTTTCAAAATGGTTTTCGTTTTTCCAACGATGTCAGTAAGATCTCTGACTATTAATCATTGATTCTCAAGCACCAATTTTTATATATTGGTTGTCAAAAAAGTCTTGCGGTATTTTCGCTAGTTATCGCTGATAGCGCGTAGTACCAGTTTTATTCGTCGCATCGGGTCATGCTATACCTTTTTGGAAAGCTCATTTCACGCGCTAACATGTTTTTGATGGATTGTCGTTTCTTTTAAGTCGTTCGTGAGTTATAGCGTCGCAATCATGGAACAAAATAAAGAGAAAATACGGCATATTTTACAGTACTACTACGTTAAAGCCAAAAATGCATCTCAAGTCGCCAATAAAATTTGTGCAGTTTATGGACCCGATACAGTTTCCATTTCCACCGCACAACGATGGTTTCAACGATTTCGTTCTGGTGTAGAGGTGGTCGAAGATGCGCCACGCTCTGTTTCGCAACCTGTCGTCGAAAATTACGATAAAATCGCTGAATTGGTCGAAAGAGACCGGCATAGTAGCAGCCGTAGCATCGGTCAAGAGCTGG
>NW_017536131.1:0-1587 GCF_001853355.1 Bactrocera latifrons | reverse complement strand
TAGCAAAACAAATGCAAAAAAAAAGTCTCAGTAAAATTCTCGTAATTGTATGTGTCAAGGAAACCATTATTTGAGTGAAGTCTTTCAAAATTATTTACATAATTAGGAATGATCAGCTCTAAATTAGTAGTTCTTTTGTTAGCAAATTAGAAAATAAAACAAAGTTCCGAAGTGCTAAGTGCGATTGCGACCGATTATGAGGCAATTTGTAACTAAAATTTGAAGATTATGTGAAATACTGGAAGATATCAGCGAAAAATTACTATAAAAAAGTTTCGAAATTGGAATACAAGACCATTTTGAGAAATACCAACAGGAGTGAAATTCAGTTAAAAAACTCAACATTTCAAAAATACTGGCTATACTTATGTCGTATAAGCGTGGCCGAAAAATACAATACTAGTGTAATCAATTTGAAAGATGAATTTTGTCCATTTCATCTCCTTCAAATCCACTCCAACTCCCGCTGCAGTTGAGTCAAAACGGTGCTCATGTGAATTTGCTGAACAGCCAGAGGTTACACGAAGGTAAATCAGATGAATGCGGTGGCAGCGTCACGATATTAGATGAAAATGTGGCGAAATGAACATGAAACGTGAAAGAATATAAAAGCGACGAGAAAAAATTAGCTTAATTTCGAACAAAGTTTATGTCTCTGCATTTACCCTCTTGCCCTTTTTGTAAAAGAATTAAGCGGTAGCTTTTTTCAGGTTTTACGTCAAATGAGGACAAACGACATATTTTTACGCTATAAATTGCTGTTAGTAAAGAAGTTTGTATCTGTTCAACCCTTGCCATATTATGGACACGGAATGGTTGACATTTTGCCTTATTATTTGCTGCCAAAGTCTTATTTGCACAATCGGATGTTCTACGTTAGATGCCGTGATGCTGAGCTGAATTGGAGATCTGTTCGTGGTTATTCCCAAAGCCGTTTTCTGTATATGCTTTATATGGCAAATCTTCCAGTGATCAACTCGGACTCCACAATGGCGGCTATGCTGATGCTACTGCATTGCTAGCATCAAGGGGCAACCTTAATACTACTTTCAGAAAACTGCGGATGCAATTGAATGCTCGAGAACTGTCGCTAAAAGAACTCAGCTAGGATTGAAGTTGTCACAGCTATGCTGGCATCTTATGCCAAGATGCTGCCTCAGTTTGAAGAATAAGTTGCTAATTTATAAGGTAATACTTAAGCCGTTCTGGACATACGGCATCAAAATTTGGCGAATTTAAATTTAAAAGCAATTCAAGTTTTTCAAGTTCTGGGGCCCCTTTCTACGTGATATCCGATGTCCTCCACCGGGATCTATGGTTGTTCTCTCACCTTTAGCAGACGTTACCTTTTCCGAGTAGAGCATCATGAAAATATATTTGGGATTCAACTGCTGGACAATAGTTTACAAAGATATCTACCACTTGTTAGACTTCATCTTTCGATTCAATTAATGTATAAAATATTATTTTATTTTATTTCATTATTGTATAGAGTTAAACTTCATCAGTTGCTAAGATTTTGGAAAAGGCGAGTAGCTTTTTTCTGACCCATCAAAGCTCTAACTCAGAAAAATAGTTAAATAGAAT
>NW_017536130.1:418608-425332 GCF_001853355.1 Bactrocera latifrons | reverse complement strand
AGCCTGCTTGATGTCTCTGTGGCAGATTTACCTAGTTTCACACAGAATTTAATCGCGTACCGCTACTCTAACGAAAAAAGTAAATTGATTTTCGATGATTAATTGTTGTTGTCCTTTTATACCGCGAATAGTAAATGCAAACCTTGTACAACTTGAAACAATGGCATAATTTCCAGTACGCAAAGGAAGATCTATTGTAGGATTGTGTTGTAAAACTTGTATTTTCAGTTGTAAAAGATTTGAGAGAATGAAATCGTCTAAATTAAAAAAAAAAGAAATTAATTAAGAATTATTAATGGACTTTTATGGGTCTTTGCATACTTAGAAAACTCAAAAAAAGGCAAGGAGAGTGAAGACTGGAAAGCTTATAAGGTACATATTTTAAACGAATGGCTTAAGAGTCACTTTTGATCATGCAATGGTTCATAAATCTCGAATGATTCTCCATTCYCCGCATGCGGCAATTTTTCCCATTAACATCGCCTATCGCGCATTTAAGAGAAAATTACATTAAAAAGCTCAACCTCGGTCACTACGATTATATGTATGTAGTATGCGTCATACTGCTCTACTATGAAAGTATAATTGCCTGTCTGCTTGGTAACGTCATTTAACTTCGTTCTCATCTTTCTTACTTCCTCCCCACTCTCTAGYACAAATATTTGTTCAACTGATGTCATTTTGGTTGGTAATAATTTAATTATTGAGGAAAAYAAATACCAACATTCCATATCCCAGCAATAAATTAAGAGAGTAATCTTAAGCCAGAGTAGCCCTAGAATACTGCTGTTCCAATCATTTTTCTACARTCCCTTCGGTCGAGTGCCAGTATATTGTATACTTCCGCTCTGCCGTTTTACGCATGAGTTTTTGCAGTCTTGGAATACAACCTGGATGGTAGATCATTCCACAAACTTTCTTTGTCGTGCTTCTGTCCAAAGTATACATGAAATAGTATATGATTTTTCCTCTGTTTATTATATTTTCGGGTTACAGCCGTACACCACTCCTGTGTGATATCTCAGTGCTATTTTCAAATGTTACTTTGCGACTAGTCGCTAGTTTATTTTGAACTTGTCGCATTTCTGTGGGGTATGTTGTTGATAGTTAATATGTACATATGGATATTGCTGGTTGTTGTCTGAGCTAATCTTTAATATGTGTATGCACTGCTCTTTTTGTTTAACGRATAAAATATTCTTCCACTTCTCTCRTGCAATTATCAAAGCTATTTCGAACTCGTAATATGCAAGCAAAATATTTCAATTTGGTAAGCAACACATATATATATATTTTAAAGTATTTTCGAACGTTGGATGAGGGTTAAGTGGATGAATAATTCAAAGCAATTTTATTCGCCTTAGAATGAAATTCTATKCCGTTCATATATTTACTTCCTTAAACAAAAAAATAATATTATTTATTGGATAACCATAACCTATCAATATAAACAKACTTATACTTATATATACATATGTATTCTATATACATTTACGGCAAATTCAAAGATATCAGAAGTATCATAACAGCGAGTACCTTGAAATTTATTACTGTTACTACGCCCTGTCTTTTGTAGGTATTTGCTAATTAAATACTGTGATATAAATGATATTATTTTAAATGCTTATCAGAACATGAAAATAATTGAGGTTTGCTCAGCAWATACGTGAGACATTTACTTTCGTCCACTCAGTTCAAATATTTATTCCATTATTATAAATGCTTAGATATCTTCTTATGTACATATCAACTATATGTACATATGTATATAATGTGGTAAAGTATAGTTATTTTTATTGGCACAAAGTCTTTGTATACAAGGTGTTAATTACTTGCCTAAATTTAATGCGAAAAGTTTCTGGTATGAGAATGCAAACATGAGAGGCMAGCCATAAATCCTACATTGTTTACTTACTATATGTATATACATATGTATGTACATACATACATTCAAAAGCTTCAAATATGCTAATTATAATTTTGAAAAAATTAACAACTTCATTAAAAATGCTTCAATTAAAATGTGTTCGTTTTCATGAGCATACCAAATGTCTAAAATGAAGCCGCTTACTTCCAAAGTAACTAGTACGGAACTAGTTTATGTGTGACTCATTTTAGTTAAGGTTTACCAAACACGTTTTTTGTAAAATCACAACTGAATGATCTATGCAGTAAACTTTTTACTAAATTTTATGTTTTTAGGTGTCGTTCGATGACTTAGTGATTTGTTGTTGTTAACTTTAGTGATTTGTAAAAAAAGTAGTATATATAGAATATAATATTAGAGTGAATAATTTTTCGTTTCAATTATTAAAATTTTGATGTGTTTATCCAACCGGCACACGATCATTGCATTCTAAAGGAGGATCCATTTCGTGGTTGCTTAATTTTTTTTAAAGAAAAAACGCAAAAATTTCAAATTCAATGGGGAATGTTTATTATCATTCGAAAGAGCATTCTTTGGTATTTATTTTTTGATATTTATCCTACCCTTTGTGTCACTTTATCCTTAAATAAACTTAGTTTTGCATGCTTTTGTTGGATGTTTGTGTTATAATTGATAAAAAATTATTAAGTGCTGCTACAATTGTTATCGCAAAGGTCTAATCTACGAGTTATGTTTTTTGACATTTCATAAACTCACAAATAGTAATTATCATTCTTTTTCGTTAAGTATGCGCTCTCCGAGTATTGATAAGAACTCTTCTCTGACTTTAACTTCTCACATTTCGCTGTCGTGTTTTTATTCGTCTATTGCTGATCAAACAAAGCAAACAACTCATAACTATATGCATTACATAATTTATTTTGAATTATCTCTTCCTTAAGTGTTTGTATTTTTAAAGGCAAATCTAATTACTTTTGGTTCGAAGAGGCATTGAGTAGTTTTGTATTGATAACTTCTCCTAGCAACTGCTATTCCAAACTGCCATTATGCATGTAATAGTGACCTTTGGTATACTAATTGACTGCTGAAATGCGGTTCACGGCTCTCATAGAAGGCCAGTTTTTTCTGATAATTTTTACCATATTAAACGAAAAATTTGTAAATTGTAGGAAATCCTATATTGTTTTTCTGTTTATGGCTTTCATATCGTCAACGTTTAAGGTTAGAGTTTCCCATCTCCATTTTCATTTCACGCTTTTCATTAAGCATTTTACAAGTTATTTCGAATATTCCTAAACATTGCCATTTGAATTGATTTTAATTCCGCTTTTAATTTCTCATTGAGTTTCTTTGCACAATTATCGTTGCCAGCGAATTGCTCATTATCCAAATTTATTTATATCTTTATCGATAGGAAATGTGGTCTAATTGATTTTTTATCTTTACACATTTATTGTATGCGATTTAAGCGGAATATTCAAAATGTACCGCCGATGATTGCCGGCATCAGTCATATTGTTGACGTCATATGTATAAACTTTAGTCAACTCATGCCTTGTAGGGAAGAGCAAAATTCGAGTGGTGGSTAACCTGAAATTCTCAAAAGATTTTATTTCTCTATTTTAATAGTATTAACATTTCATGTTTTGGTTTTTAGCATTAAACTTGTTCAAAATTTGACTCGAAAACGTCGGATCTTCTTGGAACTTTTCAAGACCCCATAGAGCTAAACGATGTCTTTTGTGGCTGCTTCAACCAAAAATTGTAAATATTTTTTTTTGGAAGAGTGCCGAGTTCTTGACTATTKTAGTTGAATATTTTCTACAAAGTAAAACTTTATGCCAAATTGACTTCAGGTATAAAAAAAAAAAAAAATTGCAACGATCAAAAAGCGGCACAGCAATTTGGCTTTGGTGAGCGCCAAAACGCGAGTATTGGGCAGCAGGCCGGCACGTCAGTTGCTGAGAGTCTATAAAATTGTGATTAGTTCGTTTTTTTCTAGTGTTTGTTATTACTGTTGCCCTTGCTGATTTGATTGTCTGCCCGTAATCCATTGCTCACACACTTGACGATCGTCTTGACGTCGATTGCGGCATTTATCTCTTATTACTTTGAGATTTGCGATTAAATGCTTTTGCTTAACTATTCCACTTGTTTGRCCTGAGTTCGCTAATTTTACGAGCGGCTAGCACTTAGTATAGCACAACTCTTACGGCTGTTGGTGGCTACAGAGCGCCCACAAATCGCATATAGCCGAGTCTATTGGGTTTGTCTTTTGGCTGGCATTCACATTTGGCGCGCGCTTAATTGTCATTGTTTAYATTAGCGGCGGTGCGGGGTCAGCAGTTAGCAGGCGGTGTAGTCAAGAGCCGGTATAGCGAGCCAAACGCYGCTATTGTGCTCAGCGAACGCTGAGAATTTCGACGCGCTGCCCAGTTTCCGCGGATGCCATGTGTTTTTCGACAATCGCTCGCTCGCTATCGGAGTCAGTCAGCGGCTGCTATCGGCGTCGTATGTAATACGCAGAATACTGCACAGTTTTCGAAGGGTTTTTTTTTTTAGTGTTATCATCATTATTTGCATTATCGCAGCAGTAACTTGTATTTCTGCGGCATTCGTCTACTTACCTGTGTTTACATATGTACATACAAACATATTTAAATTTGACTACATCAGTTGTTCAATATCTCAAGTGATAAAATACCGGAACGTATTACAACCTCCTAAGCATTTGTGTTTGTTGTACCCAYATTCAGTGCCATTCAGTGAAGTGCGGCTGTGAGCATCTAAAATAGTGTTTAATTACGATTACTCGTCAGTTATCAGTCATAGTGTATTGTTTGTGTTAATTTACTCGCCTATGCAGCCTGATAATGCAATGTGCAGCAGCTGGCAAATGTTGGTGAATGTGTCACGTCGGGTGTACGGTGCAACGAGCGGGTTAAATGTGGAAGAAGAAATTTTTTGCAAGTAAGTGAAAGTGAGTGGCATCACAGCAGCAGCTGTTTRCCTGCTCGTCGGATGGTCGGCGGTGCYACACGTCGTATACGTAATGTGYATGTGKCGTTCYGTGACGTATACGACGACRACGMCTGYGGCGCAATTGCAATTGCCCACAGCCGCCAGCCACCCCACCGACTTGCATGTGTTGAGTGTGTTTGAATTAAGTGTGTGCGGACAAAGGGACGGGTCTGGGGCGTTCTTCTTTGTCACAGCTTTGCATTTTATTGGGAATACGGCTGTGTGCTGCCGTCTTTATTTATTTTCTGATTTCTTTATGCGCACATTTTTCTTTTGCTTATTTATTGTTTTTATATTTCCTATAATTAATTTTTTTTTTTGATTTTTTCAGTGTTTAAATTTTGTTACAATTTTTTTTACGTTTCCCCTTTTTGTTGTTTTCTTTATTTGTATCTTTTTCTTTTCATACCCTGCATTGGGTATATTATGTTCGCCAGAAAGTTTGTTACACTCAGAAGGAAACGTCGGAGCCGCGTTAAAGTGTATATATAAATGTTCCGGGTGGCGTGCTTATCGAATTTAGCCATGTTCTGCTGTCTCTACATATACGCTAGCTAATAATCTCTCAGTTTTCGAGTTATCGATCTTGAATTTTGTATATGTCGTTTCCTTCTTAAGAAGTTGCTTTTTTGTCAGAACCGCCGATAAGGGACCATTTTTTCGGCAAGATATATACATAAGTTTGCAGAGAACATTATCTAAGGCGTGACTATAATTTCTGAAGATATTTATCATGTTGGACCACTATAGCATATAGCTGTCATACAAACTGAACGATCAGAATCAAGTTATAATCTCCGACTGAATTTTTTACATCGGACTTCTTCTTTTTTATTGGCGTAGAAACCTCTTAAGCGGTTATTGTCGAGTTAACAACAGTGCTTCAGTCGTTCTTCTTTTTCACTATTTGGCGCCAATTAGATATTCCGAGTGTAGCCAGGTCCTTTTCCATCTGGTCTTACCAACAGAGTGTAGGTCTTCCTCTGCCTCCCACGGCGGATACTGCCTGCGTCGAATACGCTCAGAGCCGAAGTGTTTTCATCCATTCGGACGACATGACCTAGCCATCGTAGCCGCGGTCTCTTAATTCGCTGAACTATGTAAAATTCACCGCATATCTCATACTGCTCATCGTTCCATCGACTGCGGTCTTCGCCCGCGCCAATGCTCAAAGGACCATAAGTCTGACGCGGAACCTCTCCCTCGAAACTCGTAACACCGACTCACCAGATGGATGAAGAGTGATTTGTGGAATCGAGAGGACTTTACTTCTCATTTACCTACTCCGTCCGAAGTAGAACCTGTTTGGCTAGAGTTATTCTGCGCTGGATTTCAAAGCTGACGTTGTTGGCGCCAATGCTGGTTCCAAGATAGACGAAATTTCCTACGACTTCGAAGATATGAGTATCAACAGTAACGTGGGAGCCAAGTCGTGAGTGCCACGATTGTTTGTTTATTTACAGGATATTTCCACAGATATTTCCTCTTGCCCTCGTTCACTACCAGATCCATTATGTTCGCTTCTTTGTCCCACCTAGAGAAGGCAGAACTAACGGCGCGTGTATTGAGACCACTGATGTCAATCCTCGGCGTACGCCAGCTGCTATACACTCTTATAGAAGATGATAGCTTCTCTATTTATTTCTGCAGCTCGAATTATTTTCCCCAGGAGTAGATTGAAGAAGTCGCACGATAGAGAGTCTGTGAAATGTATTATAGTTTCGGCCGCCGAAATAATTTTTTTCTTGTTTTTCGTTTTTTGTGTGTACATTTTTGTTCGCTAATTTTTTTTCTGTTCCTTTTTGTTTTTTTTTA
>NW_017536130.1:414042-418596 GCF_001853355.1 Bactrocera latifrons | reverse complement strand
TTTGCATTTTATTGGGAATACGGCTGTGTGCTGCCGTCTTTATTTATTTTCTGATTTCTTTATGCGCACATTTTTCTTTTGCTTATTTATTGTTTATATATTTCCTATAATTAATTTTTGTTTTTGATTTTTTTAGTGTTTAAATTTTTTTACATTTAGTGTTTAAATTTTTTTACAAT
This sequence comes from Bactrocera latifrons, assembly GCF_001853355.1. Classification (NCBI taxonomy): domain Eukaryota; kingdom Metazoa; phylum Arthropoda; class Insecta; order Diptera; family Tephritidae; genus Bactrocera; species Bactrocera latifrons. The sequence continues at coordinate 418,417 of NW_017536130.1, read as the reverse complement.
TTTTTTTACGTTTCCCCTCTTTGTTGTTTTCTTTATTTGTATCTTTTTCTTTTCATACCCTGCATTGGGTATATTATGTTGGCCAGAAAGTTTGTTACACCCAGAAGGAAACGTCGGAGCCGCGTTAAAGTGTATATATAAATGTTACGGGTGGCGTGCTTATCGAATTTAGCCTTGTTCTGCTGTCTCTACATATACGCTAGCTAAACTCTCAGTTTTCGTGTTATCGATCTTGAATTTTGCATATGTCGTTTCCTTCTTAAGAAGTTGCTTTTTTGTCAGAACCGCTTCGACTTCGAAGATATGGGGACTCCATCCCGATCCTGACGGAGCTTTTGGCATTGCTTAAAGTCAGTTTACACAGCCGTACTAGTTTTGAGGTGATACCTAATTCAGACTCATATCGGACTACTTTAGCCTATAGCATACAAATTAAAATCAAGATAAATCAAGATAATCAAGCTGTAAGAAATGAAGCTGTAAAGTGTATTATAGTTTTTTTCTTGTTCTGGGTTTTTTATGTGTACATTTTTGTTCGCCAATTTTTTTCTGTTCCTTTTTTGTTTGTTAATCAATTTTTGTTTCGTTTTATATATTAATTTTTCTATATTTTTTATTTTTCTTATTTTTTTTTTTATGTTTTGCTTTATTTTTAAGTTTTATTTTTCTCTTACCTCTTTTGTGTGCGCATTTTTGCTTGAAACGAAAACGGTGGACAGTTCTGATTTGTAAACAAATAAGCGAAAAACAAAAGCAAAAAAGCAAGGCACAGATAATTAATTGAATAATTACTATGGCACCATATTTAGTTTTTCGCTCACTTCAGCTGGCTTTATTTATGCAAATATTTAAAACAAATGCCAGCGCTTATGCCTGTGAATGTGTATGCGTGTGTGTGTGCATGCGTTTATGGCAAAGCTTTATATCTCACCACAAGCGCCGGTGTCCCTCAATCGTTCTACACTCACCTAATAAATATACATACATATGCACGTATATACCTCACACACATATGCATATGTGCTGTCCTASAATTTGTTCGTCGATGGCTAGTTTTCATTAGCTTTTGATTTTTAGTTTTCAGTTTAGTATTTTTGATTTCAGTGTCGCACACCCGTTGCGTTGTACTGTTGTTATGTTCGCTGTTCGCTATGTGCTGCGCTGCGCTCTTTAGCTGTTGAGCTGTTTTGCTTGCACCGATTTTTTTTGCTACCAACACGCTCGTGTGTTCTCGCAGAGTTTTGTGCGAAGTTGACGTAGCGGCACTGTTGCGCCATTGTAACTGAATTTTTGCCGTTATATTTCTTATTCAAAAGCTAAATGCTGGGAAAAGTATAATGTTGTGGCAAATCACTTCAAAGTAAACAGTAAATATATTTACAAATGSCAGTTCATTAGCCAAAACCGTCAGTTGTGCAAATAAACAGGCAGTCAGTGAGTTGTCCGGTACAACATTATGTTGACTTCAATAAGTGAATGTTTTGTATGCTGAGTGATCGCTTCATTGTGCTATTGCGMTACATGAGATACGTCCTTATGTAACGGCTACATTTTGCAACAAAAAAACATTTTAATACAAAAAATAGTTTAAAATACAAAAAAAAAAAAAATATAATTATTCTTCACATGCACCAAAAAATTAAAAAAAAAAAAACAATTTTAATACAGTGTTTTCCAAAACTAAATGTCAAACATGAAATTTCTTCTAGGACTTGCCAATTGGGCAACAGATAGTCGTGACAAATATGATGGCAATCAAACAGATAAGGTGAGTACGAAACTYCTGCTATCTCTCATTTTTAGTATTACTCTAATATTTTTGCTATTATTTATGTATTTATGTACATATAYACCTACATACATACATATGTGTATACATTAGAGCCGGTCGATTTTTTTATTCTACGGATCATTCTGAGCAACTTTGCCTAAATGAGTATTGGTCTAAAACTGGTTTAGAGCCAGCTATTTTTAAGGCCAAGTTTAAAAAATTAGAATAATCGGTTATATGGCAGATATGTGCTTTAGTTGGCCRATGTGACCAATTTCGACAAATGATCAATAGAATATCAAGATGCGTCTACGTATTCAATTTCAATCGGATATCTCAAAAACTGATGAAGAAATTATTATAATCTAAAAAGCATCGACTTAAAAATCGAGGGCGAGCAGCCGCTTTGTGTACCATGGTCCCTTGGGTAAAGTTGTTCAAAATGATCCATAGAACATTCTTCGCTTTAGCGATTTTTCCATTTTTTTTGTTGCTCTCTGTTGACCCGCTCTAGTATTCATAAACTTATAATAAACACATGTGTATGTACATAWATATTATGTGTAACATATGCTAYGCCCGGCGCAAGGTTGGCGTGACTAATCGCCGAATGACAAAAACAACTTTTTTGTCCTTTTTAATTCGTTTGCTTTTAATTTATTGCATACTTTTGCGTATCTTTTTTTCCAAAACATTTTTCTGCATATTTATATTCCAATAACGAACATTTTATTTGAATATTAGAACGAAGTATACAGTTACCGACAATAAAATAGAAGCAAAAGTTATTTTAAACATTTCAAAAGCAGAAATAAGTTAATATAAATTTAAGCATTTATCGAAAGATAAATTTTAAATAAACTGTCAATAACCGTGATTGACAATAAAGTGGATTCCTGGACCCAAAACTCGTAAATAGAGGAGACTAATATTATATTACTTTTTGGCATGAWTATCACGCCTCTTGGACATTTTCCCATAGTTCCTATTTAATTTGTGGTTTATTGGGTTCCTACTTTCCAAAGATTGCGTCCAACAAGAAATATTATCGACTCCTTGATTTTATAGTCCAGTCTTAACCACACCTTAGGTATGCTTCGGGTCATTGTCATGCTGAAAATKCAGTATAAGAAAGCATTACATCTTCTAAGATCCTAAGGAAGTAATAGCGAGCCATGATTCCTCGCCCCATGCCTTCTGCAAGTAATACGTAAAAAAAAAAACAAATACCTGAAATATTAAAAATATTTTGTCAACACAACGAAAGCACACATTTGTTTAACTTGAACACAAAGYTAACGATAAACCGTCATGGTGTTTTAACAAATAAATATTATAGGAATCGATTACAGGCAAAACATATAATAAATCTATCAAGCAAATAATAAATATTGKTAATTATTGCAGAACCAACCATTTGATYCTATTTTATTGTCAGTAACTGTATATCGATTGTTATTGTCACCCTTTCGTGAGATTCCGGCGCGTTCTTTTTACTTGTTGTTTGACTCACTTGTTGAAACCGGCTTCCGTGTGCGATTTGAGCATGTTTGCAGTGATTTAGATTACGTCAGACGAATGTTAGTTAGGCATTTTTCGCAATTTTTTGCAGTGATGGAAATCATATTAATAGTTCAAAAATACAATATKCTTAATAAAACATCCTCTGCCAAAAAGCCCTTTTTCGATCGTCATAAATATAATTTTACTTCGACAAGTATTTTCGAAAAGTAATTTTTWCAACAAAACTAACGATTAACGATTTGTATCCAACGGAAAATATTTTGTTWGTTCTTTCTAGCAACATTGTTTAACATAAACAACCTTCAAGTCATGTTAAGGGTGCATAATAAGGAAAGATTTTATTTTTATTTGTTGGAAGAGAGAGTTGGCTTGAAAAAAAATCTAAATTTCGTAAAGATAACTTGTCAAATAAAAAAGATTTCCATACAAGAACTTGATTATCGGTCAACAAATGAGTATATTCCTTGGCGTGTAAACAGTGTGTGCAAAATTTAAGATCAGTATCTTAAAAACTAAGAGACTAGGCGGACATGGTTAACTTCGTCGCACTTATCACTTATGCATATATTTTATAGGATCAACGATTTTTCTTCTAGGTTTAAGAAACTTCATGGCAAACTTAATATACCCTGTTCAGTGTTCGCACGGGGGCTGCTGACTTGCCCCTATGCCAATACCCACCTATTAGCCGTATGAGGTGAACGTTTTTCACGGCCCCCATAAYTCCAAATCCACTGAGTTGCTGTATTCGGCACAATGCGTCTAATGATAACCTAAGTGCGAGCGACTGCGAACCGGCCCTCATGTACCTCCCTTTTCAACCAAATAACTAACAATTTGTCAACAAATTTAATTTTACAAAATTCGATTTAAATTTGTGAAATAAAGCGATAACTGATTGACAAAGCAATAAATATTTAATAAATTAAGTCAGTTCAATTTAGTATGGACTGAGAACGTGTGTGACAATTTAACACCTTTATTTTAGCCAGTTGCGCAGGCTGAGGGTTTACAACAATTTGCTTGCTTCAGGCCAAACACTGTAACACATGAATTTATTTTAGGACTTGAATTAGTGAA